>NC_077237.1:88180057-88314358 GCF_947179165.1 Solanum dulcamara | reverse complement strand
CTTCTTCATAGGTCAAGTTTTCTTCAATATTCACTACTGCCATAGGTACAATGGAACTAGAATCACCCACATGTTTTTTCAACATAGACACGTGAAACACCGGATGAACCATGGCCATTTCCAATGGTAATTCCAACTCATATGCAACCTTACCAACACGTTTCACGATTCTATAAGGCCCTACATATCTAGGGCTCAATTTCCCTTTCTTACCAAATCGAACCACACCTTTCATGGGTGAAACCTTCAGATACACCCAATCATCCACATTAAACTCAAGATCCCTTCTTCTAGTGTCAGAATAGGACTTTTGACGACTTTGAGCCGTCTTCAACATTTCTCTAATGATCTTCACCTTCTCTAAAGCATCAAGTACCAAATCGGGGCCCAACAAGGTCATCTCACCTACTTCGAACCAACCTACCGGTGATCTACATCGTCTCCCATACAAAGCCTCAAACGATGCCATCTCAATACTTGAGTGGTAACTATTATTATAGGCAAACTCGATGAGAGGTAGATGATCATCCCAATTCCCTTTAAACTCCAACACACAAGCCCTTAACATATCCTCTAGTGTTTGAATCGTCCTTTCGGCTTGCCCATCCGTTTGAGGATGGAATGCTGTGCTCAACTTTACCTTAGTACCGAGGCCTTTTTGAAATGATCTCCAAAAGTGAGAAGTGAATTGGGTACCACGATCCGAAATAATGGATAATGGCACACCATGCAACCTCACCAACTCCCGAATATACAACTTGGCATAGTCTTTAGCACTATAGGAAGTTTTAACCGGTAAGAAGTGAGCTGACTTAGTCATTCTATCAATAATTACCCAAATCGAGTCATGACGTTTCCGGGTATGAGGCAAACCCACTACAAAATCCATATTTACATTTTCCCATTTCCAAGTTGGGATTTCAATGTCTTGGGCTAGGCCACCCGGTCTTTGATGTTCGGCCTTCACTTGTTGACAATTTGTACATTCGGACACAAACCTTGCTATGTCCTTCTTCATGCCACCCCACCAATACAACTCCTTTAAGTCTCGGTACATTTTTGTTGAACCGGGATGAATGGAGTATCTAGAATTATGAGCCTCCATCAAGATCAAACTCCTTAGGCCATCAACATCTGGAACACATATCCGACCTTGGTAGTATAGAACTCCATCTCCCCCTTGGGAAAAGACTTCTATCTTCTTTTCCTTTACCAACTTCTTTAACTCGATAAACTTTGGGTCAAGATCTTGCTTTGATTTAACATCCACCACCAAAGAGGATTCAGAACTATTTTGAACAACCATACCCCCATCATTAGTACTACCCAACTTCACCCCTAATCTAGCCAATCGGTGAACATCTTTCACCAACTCCCTCTTCCTTTCATCCACATGGGCCACACTCCCCATAGATATTCTACTAAGTGCATCAGCAACCACATTGGCTTTACCCGGATGATAGTGCACACTCATGTCATAGTCCTTAAGGAGTTCTAGCCACCTCCTTTGCCTTAGATTAAGGTCCTTTTGGGTAAACACATATTGAAGACTCTTATGATCAGTATAGACATCCACATGCACCCCATAGAGGTAATGCCTCCAAATCTTCAGAGCAAAAACAACAGCCGCCAATTCAAGGTCATGGGTAGGGTAGTTGCGCTCATGCACCTTTATTTGCCTAGAAGCATAGGCTATTACCTTGCCTTTTTGCATTAAGACACAACCTAAACCAATCTTTGAAGCATCACAATAAACTACAAACCCTTCTAATCCTTCTGGGAGAGTCAAAATAGGAGCAGAGGTAAGTCGATCTTTTAAGGTCTGGAAACTCTTCTCACACTCATCTGTCCATATGAATTTGGATTTCTTTTGGGTCAATTTTGTCATAGGAGATGAGATGGAAGAAAAGCCTTTGACGAACCGTCTATAGTACCCGGCTAGACCTAAGAAGCTCCTAATGTCTGAAGGAGATAATGGTCTAGGCCAATTTTTGACTGCCTCTATTTTCTTAGGATCAACCTTGATTCCGTCACCGGACACTACGTGACCAAGAAATGCTACCTCCTTTAACCAAAATTCACACTTACTAAATTTTTGCAAATAATTGTTTATCCCTCAATGTTTGAAGCACAACTCTCAAGTGATTTTTATGTTCTTCCTCACCCCGAGAGTAAATTAAAATATCATCGATGAAGACTACTACAAAGGTATCAAGGTAAGGTTTGAACACCCTATTCATCAAGTCCATAAACACCGCCGGTGCATTCGTCAACCCAAAACTCATCACCACAAACTCATAGTGACCATACCTTGTTCGGAAGGCTATTTTGGGAATGTCACACTCCCTTACCCATAGTTGGTGGTAGCCGGACCGAAGGTCGATCTTGGAGAAGTGACTTGCCCCTTGTAATTGATCAAACAAGTCATCTATTCTAGGGAGTGGGTACTTGTTCTTAATGGTCATCTTATTTAATTGCCGATAGTCTATGCACATTCGAAGTGACCCATCCTTCTTTTTTACAAATAGAACGGGAGCACCCCATGGCGAAATACTTGGTCTTATGAACCCCTTCTCTAACAAGTCCTTTAATTGTTCCTTCAGCTCATTCAATTCTGCTGGGGCCATGCGGTAAGGAGGAATAGAGATAGGTTGGGTATCGGGGAGGATATCAATACCAAAATCAACTTCCCTTTCGGGAGGGACACCGGGAAGGTCATCAGGAAAGACATCGGGGAATTCATTGACTATAGGAACTGACTCAAGAGAAGGACTTTTGGAGTTGACATCCCTAACCCTCACAATATGGTAAATACATCCCTTAGAAATCATTTTGCGAGCCTTAAGATAAGAAATAAACTGACCCTTAACCACTGAATCACGACCCTGCCATTCAATAACAGGCTCATTTGGAAATTGGAACTTGACTCGACGATTCCTACAATCTATGGAAGCATAAGATGCATGTAACCAATCCATCCCAAGAATGACATCGAAATCTATCATATCAAGCTCAATGAGATCACAAGGAATAACTTTATGCAAGATAGACACAAGGCAACCCCTATAGACCTTTCTAGCAATAACTGACTCACCAATAGGGGTAGACACCAAATAAGGATCTAATAACATTTCAGGTAAAACATCAAATCTATTAGCAAGGAATGGAGTAACAAAAGATAAATTTGCACCCGGATCTAATAGTGCATACACATCAAAAGAAAAGACCTTTAACATACCGGTAATGACATTGGGTGCATCCTCAACCTCTTGTCTCCCATGCAAGGCGTAAAAGCGGTTGGTGCGTTGGACACCTCCTTGGACTTGTTGACCATGAGCAATTTGGCCTTGAGTCCTACCACCACCATCTCTACAATCCTTAGCATGGTGGCCCAGCTTGCCACACTTAAAGCATGCATTGGAGCCAGCTAAGCATTCCCCTTTGTGAGTCCTTCCACACTTCTTGCAAGCGGGGAAAGTTTGAGTAGCAACATTCTCTCTTGGAATCATTGGTTTACCACTCTTGTCCTTGTTGAACCTTGGAGGAGGAGTATTGGTGGAACCTTGCCCCATAAATCGTTGCCCACCTTGGCCTTTGCCATTGTTACCATAATCGGACCTTTGAGGGTTAAACCCTCCACCATCCACTCTAGCCTTTTTGAACCCCCTTGATCTCTCTCTAAGCTTCTCTTCTTCAATTTGTTCTGCGTAAGTCATTAACCGAGAGATATCCATCTCCTTGATCAACATGGCCGTTTTGCACTCCTTGGACACCAAGATTGAGACACCGGAAATAAACTTGCTCATTCTAGCTCTTGGGTCAGAGACCATGAAGGGAGCATACTTTGACAACTTAGTGAATTTGAGAGCATACTCCCTCACACTCATACTTCCTTGACGGAGGTTGATGAACTCTTGGATTTTGGCCTCCCTTAGCTCCAATGGGAAGAAGCGGTCTAGGAAGGCACCTTTGAACTCTTCCCATCCTATCGACCCTATTTCTTCATCCCTCTCAACAATCCATTGTTCGTACCACACTCGAGCCACACCTTTGAGTTGATAGGCCACTAGCTCGGCCTTCTCATTTGGTGGCACACCCATGATAGCCACAATCCGGTACACCTCATTAATGAACTCCATAGGGTCCTCATCTAGTTTAGAACCATCGAACTCGGGCGGATTCATCCTTTGGAAATCCCGAATCCTAGAGGCTGGATTTTGCATTTGGGGAGGAGGAACACCTAGATTCCCTTGGTTAGCTACGACTTGAGCTAACAAAGTAATAACACTGCGAAACTCGGCATGGGTTACCCCATCCTCATGATGTTGGGCATTAGGAATCGGAGGATTTTGGTCCTCATTGTCAACCCTTGCTCTTTGAGGTGGTCTTCCATGAGTCATTATCTAGAGAACACAAAATGGGTCGTTAGTTAAAGGAAAGCTTAGGACACTCTAAGGCACGACATGAATTTGAAAGAAGTGAAAATTTTCCTAAACGCCTCATAGTCTCTTATTCATAATTGTGGCGCGCTTCACAACCATGAACAAGACCCTATTCGACGCGGTATGTTGGACTTCCAAGGATCATTCAAAACCTCGGGCTCTGATACCAAGTTTGTCATGACCCAAGCCTAGGGCCTAGACGTGACATGGCGAATGAGGAACCCGAAAGTACCTCAAACAAGCCTCTTAGCATTCTTTTAGCCTTTCATAGGTAATGATGATAAATAGACAAGCGGAAATCATAATAATAAATCTTCAACATACATATGTCCAACAATACCTCTAACTATTAGATTTAATGGGGCTAAGACAAGTTCCTAGCTCACCCTCAATCATAATTGAAGAAATGCCATAATAAAATATCTTAACATATCATAAGCTAGAAAGACAAAGGAGTATTGTTCCCGGAACATGGGAACTCACCAAAAGTAGTCTTCAATGGAATATCAACTAGCCACGTGGAGGAGAACGAGGAGGAGCACCGATCCCTACATGGTGATATCATGTAGGCAAAAGAGTATGCGTTAGTACTTTGAATGTACTAAGTATGTAAGGATGCATGAACATTGAGAAAATATTATAACATTTATGTAATATGAAACATAATGTAATACATGCATAATAAATCATATGGATATCCGTTAAAACATTCATTTTGTGGGAATCTAACCATAACCGACATTTAAGACCATGCGAGCTATTACATGGAATCCAACATAACCCCCTACGTTGGCCGGGGAGACTACTTGCCAGGTAGAACTCCGTCAACTTCATTCATTTCTTTAACTTTAACTTTAAGGGCTATTTATGGATCCATTAGCCTAAGCCTACAAGGGCTCCTATGTTGGCACATAGTTAATGAGACAAGGGGTTGCTACTAGGATTCCCTTACCGAATCCCACCTCAATGCCTCATTCGGTGCTAAGTCAATCCCACGGAATAGTTTAATACTTCAAAATATTCATAGCATATAACTTGAGAATTCAAACATCATATTCGGTAGAATAGCTCATTAAAACATTTGATAATTCAAATATGCAAGAATTGTCCTTATTGCATAAAGAATCCATCATTCATATCATTTCATCATTCCTTCATTTCATAAGACTCCCTTTTTGATCATAGATATTGCTTTCATAAACATTTATTTGGAGTCAAAACTTTCAAGTCAAACTTTATTAAAAACATAGTAAAACTAGGTGGGTTCAAATCACTTCAACTTGCAAATATGTATGTAAATAAATATACATAAATACTTTGAAATCCATTAATTAAAAATCATGCTTTAAACAACCTACCATGAATTTCAAGAACCTTTAAATAGATAATTAGAGGGTTTACTTGTAAATCATCAATTCATACATATGAAATTATGGTGCATCAAAATAGAGCAATAATCATTAGTTTAACCATGATTCATACTATTAAGTAAAAATAAGAATTAACATAAGAAAATATTACTTAAAATCAAGATATTTAATTGAAAGAGTTTTTGGACTACATGGGTGGAAGAACCCATGGATAAACACCCACATAAATAAGAGTAAAGCTTAAAGAAAATAAACATAATTTATCATATAATCAAAATAATTTAGACATGAGAGTGGAAGGAATACTCTCATTGAAACCTTACATACCTGGAAACCGAAGCTTTAGTTGGTACCGGAAGACTTAATGAACACTCTTGAGTCCTAGCTTCTCTCCTTGCCGGAACGTTTTGTGTACTATCCGGAATATATGAATCACCGGAATAGTATTTCTTCACTACTAAAAACTAAAACTATATTTGAGAATGTGTATAGAGAGAAGATTTGCTTGAGAAAGCTTGATGAATAAAATGAGGAAATAAGGTGGGTATTTATAGGTGGGAAAGATGACCTAACAATAAATAAAATAATTATAAATAAAAATCTGAAAATTTAGTGGAATATATTGATGTCATGGATGATGTTAAATGGAGGACAATTTATGTCATGAGTGATGTCAAATGTATCTAGATCTTTCTATGGTAGGTGAAATGAGTTATCTTTGACAGAATACTCTTTTTGGGAGCTGCGTTTGAATAAGATAAATTCCTTATTAGGATTTGGTGTCTTCATAAGAATTGTAGATATGGAAGTCTAGTTTCATATCGTTCAAGAATCAACCAATTTGGATAAACCTACAGTGCGATATGATTTTTCTTCTATAAACACTTATTTCCGCAACAGCATCCTACCTTACAAAGATTAATTTATTTGACCTACTTAACCTCCGAATCTTAAAATATGGTCTTCATAAAAGTTGTAGGTAATGATCTTGTGGTTACTCAGAAATTTGAATCACTCAATATGGATATTTCTATGAAAAGTTATGACCAAAATACAGAGGCTGTATCATGTTTAGGCAAAAATTGAAATATCGTATACAACGCTTTTAGGGGATATTACAGATATTTTCTTGGATTCTTTCATAGTAGTGTCCGTAACGACCTAGGGAATGACACCAATAGCCCCGACGGTTCTTTAGAGGGGTTTAGAAGCATTTTATTGGCAACGCAATAGGAATTAGGCAATTTTGCCAGTTTTTCGTGTGTTTTAGCCCACGGATTTTTTAGGTGTCGAGGGTCTGGGCCAAATTTTCTTGGATTCTTCCATAGTAGCATCTGTAACGACCTAGGGAACGACTTCAGTAGCCTCGGCGGTGCTTTAGAGGGATTTAGGAGCATTTTATTGGCTATAAAATAGGAATTAGGAGATTTAGCTAGTTTTTCGTGTGTGTTAGCCAAAGGATTTTTTAGGTGCCGGAGGTCCGGGTTGAATTTTCTTGGAATCCTCTATAGTAGTATCTGTAACGACCTAGGGAACGACTCCAATAGCTCCGGAAGCGCTTTAGTGGGGTTTAGAAATATTTTATTGGCGATGCAATAGGAATTACGCAATTTTTGCCAGTTTTTCATGTGTATTAGCCCACAGATTTTATAGGTGCCGGTGGTTCGGGCTGAATTTTCTTTGTTTCTTCCATAGTAGCATCCATAACGACCTGAAGAACGACTCTAGTAGCACCGGATGTGCTTTAGAGGGGTCAAGGAGCATTTTATTGTCAATGAATTAGGAATTAGTCGATTTTGCAAGTTTTTCTTGTATGTTAGCCCACAGATTTTTTAGGTGCCGGGGGTTTGGGTCGAATTTTCATAGATTCTCCCATAGTAGCATCCGTAATATCTTGGGAAATGACTCTAGTTGCTGCGGAGGCGCTTTAGAGGGGTTTAGCAGCATTTTATTAGCGACATAATAGAAATTAGGCAATTTTGCCAGTTTTTCATGTGTGTTAGCCCACGGATTATTTCGGTGCCGGGGGTCTGGGTCGAATTTTCTTAGATTCTTCCATTTTAACGTCCGTAACGACCTAGAAAACGACTCCAGTATCCCCAACGACGCTTTAGAGGGGTTTAGGAGCATTTTATTAGCGACGTAATTGGAATTAGGCGATTTTGCCATTTTTTCGTGTGTGTTAACCCAGGAATTTTCTTGGATTCTTCCATAGTAGCGTCCGTAACAACCTGGAGAACGACTCTATTAGACCCAAAGGTTCTTTAGAGGGGTTTAGGAGCATTTTATTGTCGATACAATAGGAATTAGGCGATTTTGCCAGTTTTTCGTGTGTGTTAGCCCACAAATTTTTTAGGTGCTAGGGGTCTGGGTTGAATTTTCTTGGATTCTTCCATAGTAGCGTCTGTAACGACTTAGGTAACGACTCCAGTAGCCCCGGCAGCGCTTTAGAGGGGTCTAGGATCATTTTATTGGCGACACAATCGGAATTAGGCAATTTTGCCAGTTTTTCGTGTGTGTTAGCCCACGGATTTTTTAGGTGCTGAGGGTCCGGGTCAAATTTTCTTGGATTCTTCCGTAGTAGCATCCGTAACGACCTAGGGAATGATTCAGTAGCCTCGGCGGTGCTTTAGAGGGGTTTAGGAGCATTTTATTGGCGACGCAATAGGAATTAGATAATTTTGCCAGTTTTCCGTATGTGTTAGCCCACAGATGTTTTAGGTGTCAGGGGTCCGGGACAAAATTTTCTTGGATTATTCCATAACAGCGTCTGTAACGACCTAGGGAATGACTTATTTAGCCCCGGCGTCGCTTTAGAGGGGTTTAGGAGCATTTTATTGTCGACGCAATAGGAATTAGGCGATTTTGCTAGTTTTTCGTACGTGTTAGCCTATGGATTATTTAGGTATCGGGGGTCCGGGTCAAAATTTTCTTGGATTCTTCTATAGCAGCGTCTGTAATGCCCTAGGGAACGATTCTAATAGCCCTAGTGGCGCTTAAGAGGGGTTTAGAAGCATTTTATTGGCGACGCAATAGAAATTAGGCGATTTTGCCATTTTTTCGTGTATATAAGCCCACAGATTTTTTAGATACTAGGGGTACGGGTCGATATTGTCACGACCCAAGCCTAGGGCCTAGACGTGACATGGCGAATGAGGAACCCGAAAGTACCTCAAACAAGCCTCTTAGCATTCTTTTAGCCTTTCATAGGTAATGATGATAAATAGACAAGCGGAAATCATAATAATAAATCTTCAACATACATATGTCCAACAATACCTCTAACTATTAGATTTAATGGGGCTAAGACAAGTTCCTAGCTCACCCTCAATCATAATTGAAGAAATGCCATAATAAAATATCTTAACATATCATAAGCTAGAAAGACAAAGGAGTATTGTTCCCGGAACATGGGAACTCACCAAAAGTAGTCTTCAATGGAATATCAACTAGCCACGTGGAGGAGAACGAGGAGGAGCACCGATCCCTACATGGTGATATCATGTAGGCAAAAGAGTATGCGTTAGTACTTTGAATGTACTAAGTATGTAAGGATGCATGAACATTGAGAAAATATTATAACATTTATGTAATATGAAACATAATGTAATACATGCATAATAAATCATATGGATATCCTTTAAAACATTCATTTTGTGAGAATCTAACCATAACCGACATTTAAGACCATGCGAGCTATTACATGGAATCCAACATAACCCCCTACGTTGGCCGGGGAGACTACTTGCCAGGTAGAACTCCGTCAACTTCATTCATTTCTTTAACTTTAACTTTAAGGGCTATTTATGGATCCATTAGCCTAAGCCTACAAGGGCTCCTATGTTGGCACATAGTTAATGAGACAAGGGGTTGCTACTAGGATTCCCTTACCGAATCCCACCTCAATGCCTCATTCGGTGCTAAGTCAATCCCACGGAATAGTTTAATACTTCAAAATATTCATAGCATATAACTTGAGAATTCAAACATCATATTCGGTAGAATAGCTCATTAAAACATTTGATAATTCAAATATGCAAGAATTGTCCTTATTGCATAAAGAATCCATCATTCATATCATTTCATCATTCCTTCATTTCATAAGACTCCCTTTTTGATCATAGATATTGCTTTCATAAACATTTATTTGGAGTCAAAGCTTTCAAGTCAAACTTTATTAAAAACATAGTAAAACTAGGTGGGTTCAAATCACTTCAACTTGCAAATATGTATGTAAATAAATATACATAAATACTTTGAAATCCATTAATTAAAAATCATGCTTTAAACAACCTACCATGAATTTCAAGAACCTTTAAATAGATAATTAGAGGGTTTACTTGTAAATCATCAATTCATACATATGAAATTATGGTGCATCAAAATAGAGCAATAATCATTAGTTTAACCATGATTCATACTATTAAGTAAAAATAAGAATTAACATAAGAAAATATTACTTAAAATCAAGATATTTAATTGAAAGAGTTTTTGGACTACATGGGTGGAAGAACCCATGGATAAACACCCACATAAATAAGAGTAAAGCTTAAAGAAAATAAACATAATTTATCATATAATCAAAATAATTTAGACATGAGAGTGGAAGGAATACTCTCATTGAAACCTTACATACCTGGAAACCGAAGCTTTAGTTGGTACCGGAAGACTTAATGAACACTCTTGAGTCCTAGCTTCTCTCCTTGCCGGAACGTTTTGTGTACTATCCGGAATATATGAATCACCGGAATAGTATTTCTTCACTACTAAAAACTAAGAGCCCGTTTGGATTGGCTTTAAGTTGGTCAAAACCAACTTAAAGCCCCTTTTTAGCTTTTGGACGTGTTTGCCTAATGCTAATCTTAAGCCAGAAGTTCTTAAAGTCAGTCAAAAATGAAAAGTTAGGATTCCTAACTTTTTTTTTCCTAAGTGCTTAAAGTCATTTTCTTTGACCATGAAAATTACTTTTATATCCCTTATATTTTAACTAAATTTCCAAACTACCCTTTTTATTCTTTTAACCCTAAAATTCACATAATTTTCCTCATTTAAGCACTTTTATCCAAACACTCAACTGCTTATTTATAAAAATAACTTTCAGCACTTTAAAGTTCTAAAAGCATTTCATACATAAAAGTCATTTTTTTAAGCCCATCCAAACGGGCTCTAAAACTATATTTGAGAATGTGTATAGAGAGAAGATTTGCTTGAGAAAGCTTGATGAATAAAATGAGGAAATAAGGTGGGTATTTATAGGTGGGAAAGATGACCTAACAATAAATAAAATAATTATAAATAAAAATCTGAAAATTTAGTGGAATATATTGATGTCATGGATGATGTTAAATGGAGGACAATTTATGTCATGAGTGATGTCAAATGTATCTAGATCTTTCTATGGTAGGTGAAATGAGTTATCTTTGACAGAATACTCTTTTTGGGAGCTGCGTTTGAATAAGATAAATTCCTTATTAGGATTTGGTGTCTTCATAAGAATTGTAGATATGGAAGTCTAGTTTCATATCGTTCAAGAATCAACCAATTTGGATAAACCTACAGTGCGATATGATTTTTCTTCTATAAACACTTATTTCCGCAACAGCATCCTACCTTACAAAGATTAATTTATTTGACCTACTTAACCTCCGAATCTTAAAATATGGTCTTCATAAAAGTTGTAGGTAATGATCTTGTGGTTACTCAGAAATTTGAATCACTCAATATGGATATTTCTATGAAAAGTTATGACCAAAATACAGAGGCTGTATCATGTTTAGGCAAAAATTGAAATATCGTATACAACGTTTTTAGGGGATATTACAGATATTTTCTTGGATTCTTTCATAGTAGTGTCCGTAACGACCTAGGGAATGACACCAATAGCCCCGACGGTTCTTTAGAGGGGTTTAGAAGCATTTTATTGGCAACGCAATAGGAATTAGGCAATTTTGCCAGTTTTTCGTGTGTTTTAGCCCACGGATTTTTTAGGTGTCGAGGGTCTGGGCCAAATTTTCTTGGATTCTTCCATAGTAGCATCTGTAACGACCTAGGGAACGACTTCAGTAGCCTCGGCGGTGCTTTAGAGGGATTTAGGAGCATTTTATTGGCTATAAAATAGGAATTAGGAGATTTAGCTAGTTTTTCGTGTGTGTTAGCCAAAGGATTTTTTAGGTGCCGGAGGTCCGGGTTGAATTTTCTTGGAATCCTCTATAGTAGTATCTGTAACGACCTAGGGAACGACTCCAATAGCTCCGGAAGCGCTTTAGTAGGGTTTAGAAATATTTTATTGGCGATGCAATAGGAATTACGCAATTTTTGCCAGTTTTTCATGTGTATTAGCCCACAGATTTTATAGGTGCCGGTGGTTCGGGCTGAATTTTCTTTGTTTCTTCCATAGTAGCATCCATAACGACCTGAAGAACGACTCCAGTAGCACCGGATGTGCTTTAGAGGGGTCAAGGAGCATTTTATTGTCAATGAATTAGGAATTAGTCGATTTTGCAAGTTTTTCTTGTATGTTAGCCCACAGATTTTTTAGGTGCCGGGGGTTTGGGTCGAATTTTCATAGATTCTCCCATAGTAGCATCCGTAATATCTTGGGAAATGACTCTAGTTGCTGCGGAGGCGCTTTAGAGGGGTTTAGCAGCATTTTATTAGCGACATAATAGAAATTAGGCAATTTTGCCAGTTTTTCATGTGTGTTAGCCCACGGATTATTTCGGTGCCGGGGGTCTGGGTCGAATTTTCTTAGATTCTTCCATTTTAACGTCCGTAACGACCTAGAAAACGACTCCAGTATCCCCAACAACGCTTTAGAGGGGTTTAGGAGCATTTTATTAGCGACGCAATTGGAATTAGGCGATTTTGCCATTTTTTCGTGTGTGTTAACCCAGGAATTTTCTTGGATTCTTCCATAGTAGCGTCCGTAACAACCTGGAGAACGACTCCAGTAGACCCAAAGGTTCTTTAGAGGGGTTTAGGAGCATTTTATTGTCGATACAATAGGAATTAGGCGATTTTGCCAGTTTTTCGTGTGTTAGCCCACAGATTTTTTAGGTGCTAGGGGTCTGGGTTGAATTTTCTTGGATTCTTCCATAGTAGCGTCTGTAACGACTTAGGTAACGACTCCAGTAGCCCCGGCAGCGCTTTAGAGGGGTCTAGGATCATTTTATTGGCGACACAATCGGAATTAGGCAATTTTGCCAGTTTTTCGTGTGTGTTAGCCCACGGATTTTTTAGGTGCCGGGGGGTACGAGTTGAATTTTCTTGGATTCTTCTGTAGTAGCATCTATAATGACCTAGGGAACGACTCCAGTAGCCCCGGAAGTGCTTTAGAGGGGTTTATGAGCATTTTATTGGCGACACAATAGAAATTAGGCAATTTTTCTAGTTTTTAGTGTGTGTTAGCCCACGGATTTTTTAGGTGCCGGGTGTCCGAGTCGAATTTTCTTGGATTCTTCCATAGTATCATCCGTAACGTACTGGGGAATGACTCTAGTAGCCCTGGAGGCGCTTTAGAGGGATTTAAGAGCATTTTATTGGCAATAAAATAGGAATTAGGCAATTTTGCCAGTTTTTCATATGTGTTAGCCCAGTGATTTTTTAGGTGCCGGGGGTACGGGTCGAAATTTCTTAGATTCTTTCATAATAGCGTCCGTAATGACCTAGGAAACGACTCTAGTAGACCCGACAGCGCTTTAGAGGGGTTTAGGAGCATTTTATTGGCGATTCAATAGGAATTAGACAATATTGCTAGTTTTTCATGTGTGTTAGCCCACAGATTTTTTAGGTGCTGGGGGTCTAGGCCGTATTTTCTTGGAATCTTACATAGTAGCATCTGTAACAACCTGAAGAACGACTCCAGTTGCCCGGGAGGTGCTTTAGAGGGGTTTAGGAGCTTTTTATTGGCAATGCAATAGGAATTAGGCAATTTTGCCAGTTTTTCATGTGTGTTAGCCCACGGATTTTTTAAGTGTCGGGGGTCTGGGTTGAATTTTCTTTGATTCTTCCATAGTAGCATCCATAATGACCTAGAGAACGACTCCAGTAGCCCCGGCGGTGCTTTAGAGGGATCTAGGAGTATTTTATTGGCGATGCCATAGGATTTAGGCGATTTTGCCTGTTTTTCGTCTGTGTTAGCCCACAGATTTTTAGGTGACGGGTGTCCGGGTTAAATTTTCTTGGATTCTTCTATAATAGCATCCGTAACGACCTGGGGAATGACTCAAGTGCCCTGACGGCGCTTTAGAGGGGTCAAGGAGCATTTTATTGGCAATGAATTAGGAATTAGTCGATTTTGCAAGTTTTTCGTGTGAGTTAGCCCACAGATGTTTTAGGTGTCGGGGCCCGGGTCAAATTTTCTTGGATTCTCCCATAGTAGCATCTGTAACGACCTAGGGAACGACTCCAATAGCCCGGCAACGCATTAGAGGGGTTTAGAAGCATTTTATTGGCAATACAATAGGAATTAGGCGATTTTGCCAGTTTTTTGTGATTGTTAGACCATGGATTTTAAAGGTGCCGAGGGTTCGGGTCGAAGTGTCTTGGATTCTTCCATAGTAGAGTCCGTAACGACATAGAGAATGACTTCAGTAGCCCCGGCGGCGCTTTAGAGGTGTTTAGGGGCATTTTATTGGCAATGAAATAGGAATTAGGCAATTTTGTCAGTTTTTTGTGATTGTTCGCCCACGAATGTTTTTAGGTGTTGGGGGTTCGGGTTGAATTTTCTTGGATTCTTCCATAGTAGAGTCCGTAAAGACATAGGGAACGACTTCAGTAGCCCCGGCGATGCTTTAGAGGGGTTTAGGAGATTTTATTGGCAATGAAATAGGAATTAGGCAATTTTGCCAGTTTTTCGTGTTTGTTAGCCCACGAATTGTTTAGATGCCGGGGGTCTGGGTAGAATTTTCTTGGATTCTTCCATAGTAGCATCCGTAATGTATTGGGGAATGACTCTAGTATCACCGGAGGCGCTTTAGAGGGGTTTAGCAGAATTTTATTAGCGACACAATAGAAATTAGGCAATTTTGCCAGTTTTTCGTGTATGTTAGCCCACAGATTTTTTAGGTGCTGGGGGTTTAGGTCAAATTTTCTTGGATTCTTCCATTTTAACGTGTGTAACAACCTAGGGAACGACTCTGGTAGCCTCGGCAGCGCTTTAGAGGGGTTTAAGATCATTTTCTTAGCGACGCAATAGGAATTAGGTGATTTAGCCAGTTTTTCATATGTGTTAACCCACGAATACTTTAGGTGCCGGGGGTCCGGGTCGAATTTTCTTGGATTCTTCCATAGTAGCGTCCGTAACTATCTAGGGAATGACCTCAGTAGCCCCGGAGGCGCTTTAGAGGGTTCTACGAGCATTTTATTGGCGACGCAATAAGAATTAGGCGATTTTGCTAATTTTTCGTGTGTGTTAGCCCACAGATTTTTTAGGTGCCTGGGGTCCGGGTAGAATTTTCTTGGATTCTCCCATAGTAGCATCCATAACGACCTAGGGAACGACTCCAATAGCCCCGGTGGCGCATTAGAGGGCTTTAGGAGCATTTTATTGGCAATGCAATAGTAATTAGGCGATTTTGCTAGTTTTTCGTGTTTGTTTGCCCACGGATTTTTTAGGTGCCGGGGGACCGGGTCGAATTTTCTTGGATTCTCCCATAGTAGCGTCCGAAACGACCTAGGGAAAGACCTCAGTACCCTCGGAGGCGCTTTAGACGGGTTTAGGAGCATTTTATTGGCGACCCAATAGAAATTAGGCGATTTTGCCAATTTTCGTGTGTATTAGCCCACAGATATTTTTGGTGCCGGAGGTCTGGGTCGAATTTTCTTAGATTCTTACATAGTGGCATCCGTAACGACCTAGGGAAAAACTTCAGTAGCCCCAGGGGCACTTTAGAGGGGTTTAGGAGCATTTTATTGGCGACGTAATAGGAATTAGTCAATTTTGCCAGTTTTTCGTGTGTGTTAGCCTACAGATTTTTTAGGTGCCGGGTTCCGAGTCAAATTTTCTTGGATTCTTCCATAGTAGCATCCGTAACGACTTAGGGAATGATCTCAGTAGCCCCGGAGGCGCTTTAGAGGGTTCTAGGAGCATTTTATTAGCGGCGCAATACGAATTAGGCGATTTTGCCAGATTTTCGTGTGTGTTAGTCTAAAGATTTTTTAGGTGCCGCGTGTCCGGGTTGAATTTTCTTGGATCTTTCAATAGAAGCATCCGTAACGACCTAGAGAATGACTCCAGTAGTGCCGGCGGCGCTTTAGAGGGGTTTAGGATCAATTTATTGGCGATTCAATAATAATTAGGCGATTTTGCTAGTTTTTCATTTGTGTTACCCCACGGATTTTTTATGTGCCGGGGTTCTGGGTCGAATTTTCTTGGATTCGTCTATAGTAGCATCCGTAACGACCTGGGGAATGACTCCAATAGCCTCAGAGGCGCTTTGGAGGGGACTAGGAGCATTTTATTGGCAATGAAATAGGAATTAGGCCATTTTGCCAGTTTTTTGTATGTGTTAGCCTACGGATATTTTAGGTGCCGGGGGTCTGGGTCGAATTTTGTTGGATTCTCCCATAGTAGCATCCGTAACGACCTATGAAACGACTTCAGTTGCCCCAGCGGCGCTTAAGAGGGGTCAAGGAGCATTTTATTGGCAATGAATTAGGAATTAGTCGATTTTGCAAGTTTTTCATGTGTGTTAGCCCACAGATTTTTTAGGTGCCGGGGGTCCGGGTCAAATTTTCTTGGATTCGTCCATAGTAGCATCCGTAACGACCTAGGTAACGATTCTAATAGCCCCGGCGGCGCATTAGAAGGGTTTAGGAGCATTTTATTGGCAATGCAATAGGAATTAGGCGATTTTGTCAATTTTTCGTGTGTGTTAGCCCACGGATTTTTTAGGTGCCAGGGGTCCGGGTTGAATTTTTTTGGAATCTTCCGTAATAACGTCCGTAATGACCTAGGGAATGACTCTAATAGCCCTGGCGGCGCTTTAGAGGGGTCTAGGAGCATTTTATGTGCAATGTAATAGGAATTATTCAATTTTTCCAGTTTTTCATGTGTGTTAGCCCACGGATTTCTTAGGTGTCGTGGGTCCAGGTCGAATTTTCGTAAATTCTTTCATAATAACGTTCTAAAGACCTAGGAAACGACTTCACTAGTCCCAATGGAGCTTTAGTGGGGTCTAGGCGCATTTTATTAGCAACGCAATAGAAATTAGGCGATTTTGTCATTTTTCGTGTGTGTTAGCCCACAGATTTTTTAGGTGCCGGGGGTCTGGGTTGAATTCTCTTTGATTCTTCCATTGTAGCATCCGTAACGACCTAGGGAACGACCTCATTAGCCCCGGCGGTGCTTTAGAGTGGTTTAGGAGCATTTTATTGGTGACGCAATAGGAATTAGGCAATTTTGCCAGTTTTTCGTGTGTGTTAAACCACAGATTTTTTAGGTGCCGGGGGTTCGGGTCGAATTTTCTTGGATTCTTACATAGTAGCATCCGTAACGACCTCGGGAACAACCTCAGTAGCTTCGGCGACGCTTTAGAAGGGTTTAGGAGCATTTTATTGGCGACGCAATAGGAATGAGACAATTTTGCCAGTGTTTCGTGTATGTTAGACCATGGATTTTTTAGTGACGGGGGTCCAGGTTGAATTTTCTTAGATTCTTCCATAGTAGCGTCCATAACGACCTGGGGAATGACTCCAGTGCCCTGACGGCGCTTTAGAAGGGTTTAGGAGCATTTTATTGGCGACGCAATCGGAATTGGGCGATTTTGCCAATTTTTCATGTGTGTTAGCCCACAGATTTTTTAGGTGCCAGGGGTCCGAGTCAATTTTTTTGGAATTCTTCCATAGTAGCATCTGTAACGACCTAGGGAATGACTCTAGTAGCCTGGCAGCGCTTTAGAGGGGTTTAGGAGCATTTTATTTGCGATGCTATAGGAATTAGACAATTTTGCCAGTTTTTCGTTTCTGTTAGCCACGGATATTTTAGGTGCTGGGGGTCTAGGCCGCATTTTTTTGGAATCTTCCATAGTAGCGTCCGTAACAACCTAGAGAACGACTTCAGTAGCCCCGGAGGTGCTTTAGAGGGGTTTAGGAGCATTTTATTAGCGATGTAATAGGAATTAGGCAATTTTGCCAGTTTTTCGTGTGTGTTAACCCACGAATACTTTAGGTGTCGGGGGTCCGGGTCGAATTTTCTTGGATTCTTTAATAGTAGTGTCCGTAACGTCCTAGGTAATGACCTCAGTAGCCCCGGAGGTGCTTTAGAGGGTTCTAGGAGCATTTTATTGGCAACGCAATAAGAATTAGGCAATTTTGCCAGTTTTTCGTGTGTGTTAGCCAACTGATGTTTTAGGTGCCGGGGGTCCGGGTTGAATTTTCTTGGATTCTTCCATAGTAGCATCCGTAACGACTTAGGGAACGACTTTAGTAGCCCCGGAGGTGCTTTAGAGGGTTTTAGGAGCATTTTATTGGCGATGCAATAGGAATTAGGAAATATTGCCTATTTTTCGTGTGTGTTAGCCCATGGATTTTTTAGGTGCCGGGGTCCGGGTCGCATTTTCTTGGAATCTTCCATAGTAGCACCCATAACGACCTAGAGAACGACTCCAGTAGCCCCGGCAGCACTTTAGAGGGGTTTAAGAGCATTTTATTGGCGATGCAATAGGAATTAGGCAATTTTGATAGTTTTTCGTGTGTGTTAGCCCACAGATTTTTTAGGTGTCGGGGATCCAGCCGCATTTTCTTGGAATATTCCGTAGTAGGGTATGTAACAACCTGGATAACGACTCCAGTAGCTCCGTAGGTGCTTTAGAGGGGTTTAGGAGCATTTTATTAGCGATGCAATAGGAATTAAGCGATTTTGACAGTTTTTCATGTTTGTTAGCCTACGGATTTTTTAGGTGCCGGGATTCCAGCCGCATATTCTTGGAATCTTGCGTAGTAGCGTACGTAACAACCTGGAGAACGACTTCAGTAGCCCCGTAGGTGCTTTAGAGAGGTTTAAGAGCATTTTATTAGCGATGCAATAGAAATTAGGCGATTTTGCCAGTTTTTTCATTGTGTTAGCTCACAGATGTTTTAGATGCCGGGGTCCAGGCCGAATGTTTTTGGATTCTTCTACAGTAGAGTCCATAACGACCTGGAGAAAGAATCTAATTGCTCCGGAGGTGCTTTACAAGGTTTAGGAGTATTTTATTAGCAATAAAATAGTAATTAGGCGATTTTGCTAGTTTTACGTGTGTGTTAGCCCACGGAGTTTTTAGGTGCCGTGGGTTCGGGTTGAATTTTCTTAGATTCTTCTATAGTAGTGTCCGTAACGACCTAGGAAATGACTCTAGTAGCCCTGGCAGCGCTTTAGAGGAGTTTAGAAGCATTTTATTAGCGACGCAATAGAAATTAGGCGATTTTGCCAGTTTTTTGTGTCTGTTAGCCCACGGATTTTTTAGGTGTCGGGGGTCCGGTTTGAATTTTCTTGGATTCTTCCATAGTAGCATCCGTAACGACCTAAGGAACGACTCTAGTATCTCCGGCGGTGCTTTAGAGGAGTTTAGGACCATTTTATTGGCGACGCAATAGGAATTAGGCGATTTTACAAGTTTTTCATGTGTGTTACCCCACGAATATTTTAGGTGCCGGGGGTCCGAGTCGAATTTTATTGGATTCTTCCACAGTAGCATCCGTAATGAGTCAAATTTTCTTTGATTCTTCTATTGTAGCATCCGTAACAACCTAGAGAGCGACTCTAGTAGCCCTGGTGGCGCTTTCGAGCGGTTTAGGAGCATTTTTTTGGCGATGCAATAGTAATTAGGCAATTTTACCAGTTTTTTGGGTGTGTTAGCCCACGAATATTTTATGTGCCAGGGTTTCGGGTTGATGTTTCTTGGATTTTTCCTTAGTAGCATGCGTAACGACCTAGGGAACGACTCCAATAGCCGTGGCAGTGCTTTAGAGGGGTTTAAGAGCATTTTATTGGTGACGCAATAAGGATTAATCGATTTTGCCAGTTTTTGTGTGTGTTAGCCCACAAAATTTTTAAGTGTCGGGGGTCCGGGTCGAATTTTCTTAGATTATTCAATAGCAGCGTCCGTAACGACCTAGTAGCCCCGACGGTGCTTAAGAAGGGTCTAAGAGGATTTTATTGGCAATGAAATAGGAATTAGGCGATTTTGCCAGTTTTTCGTGTGTGTTAGCCTATGGATTTTTTAGGTGCCGGGGATCCGGGTCGAAGTTTCTTGGATTATTTCATAGTAGCGTCCGTAATGACCTAGAAAACAACCTCAGTAGCCCCGGCGGCACTTTAGAGGGGTCTAGGAGCATTTTATTGGCGATGCAATAGGATTTAGGCGATTTTGCTAGTTTTTCGTATATGTTAGCCCACAGATTTTTTAAGTGTCAGGGGTCCGGATCAAAATTTCTTAGATTCTTCCATATTAGCGTTTGTAACGATCTAAGGAATGACTCCAGTAGCCCCGACGATGCTTTATAAGGGTGTAGGAGCATTTTATTGGCAACGCAATAAGAATTAAGCGATTTTGCCAGTTTTTCGTTTGTGTTAGCCCAGGGATTTTTTAGGTGCCAGGAGTACGGGTTGAATTTTCTTAGATTCTTTTATAGTAGCGTCCGTAATGACCTAGGGAACGACTGCAGTAACCCCAGCGGCGCTTTAGAGGGGTTTAGGAGCATTTTATTGTCGACGTAATAAGAATTAGGCGATTTTGCTAGTTTTTTGTGTGTGTTAGCCCACAGATTTTTTAGGTGCCGGGGGTCCGGGTTGAATTTTATTGGATTCTTTTATAGTAGCGTCCGTAACGATCTAGGGAATGACTCTAGTAGCCCCGACGATGCTTAAGAAGGGTCTAGGAGCATCTTATATGCGACGCAATAGAAATTAGGCGATTTTGCCAGTTTTTCGTGTGTGTTAGCCCACAGATTTTTTAGGTGTCGGGGGTCCGGGTTGAAATTTTCTTGGATTCTTCCATAGTAGCATCCGTAAGGACCTAGGGAATGACTCCAGTAGCCCCGGAGGCACTTTAGAGGGTTCTAGGAGCATTTTATTAGCGATGCAATAGGAATTAGGTGATTTTGCCAGTTTTTGGTGTGTGTTAGCCAAAAGATTTTTTAGGTGACGGGTGTCCGGGTCGAATTTTCTTGGATCCTTCAATAGTAGTGTCCGTAATGATGTAGGGAACGACTCCAGTAGCCCCAACGGTGCTTTAGAAGGGTTTAGAAGAATTTTATTTTCGACGTAATAAGAATTAAGCGATTTTGTCAGTTTTTTAGCCCACAGATTTTTAGGTGACGGGGGTTCGGGTTGAATGTTCTTAGATTTTTCCATAGTAGCGTACGTAACGACCTAGGGAATGACTCCAGTGCCCTAACGGCGCTTTAGAGGGGTTTAGAAGCATTTTATTGGTAACGCAATCGGAATTAAGCGATTTTGCCAGTTTTTCATTTGTGTTAGTTAGCCCACAGATTTTTTAGGTGTCGGGGGTCCGAGTCAGATTTTCTTGGAGTCTTCTATAGTAGTATCCGTAACGACCTAGGGAACAACTCCAGTAGCCCCGGAGGCGCTTTAGAGGGATTTAGGAGCATTTTTATGGCAATGAAATAGGATTTACGCGATTTTGCCAGTTTTTCGTATTTGTTAGCCCATAGATTTTTTAGGTGTCGGGGGTACGCATCGAATTTTCTTTAATTCTTCCATAGTAGCATCCATAAAGACCTAGGAGCATTTTATGGGCGACGCAATAAGAATTAGGCGATTTTGTAAGTTTTTCGTGTGAGTTAGCCCAGAATTTTTTAGGTGATGGGGTACGGGTCGAATTTTCTTGGATTCTTTAATAGTAGTGTCCGTAACGACCTAGGGAACAACTTCAGTAGACCCAATGGCGCTTTAGAGGGGTTTAGGAGCATTTTATTGGCGACGCAAGAAGAATTAGACAATTTTGCCAATTTTTCATATGTGTTAGCCTACGGATTTTTTAGGTGCCGGGGGTTCAAGTCGAAGTTTCTTGGATTCTTTCATAGTGGCGTCCGTAACGACCTAGGGAACGACCTCAGTAGCCCCGGAGGCACTTTAGAGGGGTCTAGGAGCCTTTTATTGGCGACATAATAGGCTTTAGGCGATTTTGCCAGTTTTTCGTATGTGTTATCCCACGAATTTTTTAGGTGTCGGGGGTTCGGATAGAATTTTCTTGGATTCTTCTATAGTAGCATCTGTAACGACCTAGGTAACGACTCCAGTAGCCCCGACGGCGCTTTAGAGGGTTTTAGGAGCATTGTATTGGCGATGCAATAGGAATTAGGCGATTTTGCCAGTTTTTCATGTGTGTTAGCCCACGGATTTTTAGGCGACGGGGGTCCGGGTTGAATATTCTTGGATTCTTCCATAGTAGCGTCCGTAACGAACTGGGGAAGGACTCCAGTGCCCTGACGGCACTTTAGAGGGGTGTAGGAGCATTTTATTGGTGACGCAATAGGAATTAGGCGATTTTGCCAATTTTTCGTGTGTGTTAGCCCACGGATTTTTTAGGTGCCGGGGGTTTGAGTCGAATTTTCTTGGATTCTTCCATAGTAGCATCCGTAACGACCTGGAAAACAACTCCAGTAGCCTCGGAGGCTCTTTAGAGGGGTTTAGGAGCATTTTATTGGCAATAAAATAGGAAATAGGCAATTTTGCCAGTTTTTCGTGTGTGTTAGCCCATGGATTTTTTTGGTGCCGGGGTCCAGGTCAAATTTTCTTGGATTCTTCCACAGTACCGTCCGTAACGACCTAGGGAACGACTCCAGTAGCCCCGGCGGTGCTTTAGAGGGTTTAGGAGCATTTTATTGTCGACACAATAGGAATTAGGCGATTTTGCTAGTTTTTCGGGTGTGTTAGCCCTCTGATTTTTTAGGTGCTGGGATTACGGATCGAATTTTCTTAGATTCTTCCATAGTATCGTCCGTAACGACCTAGGGAATGACCTCAGTAGACCCTGTGGCGCTTTAGAGGAGTTTAGAAGCATTTTATTGTCGACGCAATAAGAATTAGGCAATTTTTCCAATTTTTCATGTGTGTTAGCCCATGGATTTTTTAGGTGCCGGGGGTCCAGGCCGCATTTTCGTTCAATCTTCCATAGTAGCATCCATAACAACCTGGAGAACGACTCCAGTAGCCCCGTAGAAATTAGGCGATTTTGCCAGTTTTTCATGTGTGTTAGCCCACAGATATTTTAGGTGTCAGGGGTCCGGTTGACCTAGGGAACGACTCGAGTAGCTCCGACGGCTCTTTAGAGGGGTCTAGGAGCATTTCTTGTGCAATTAAATAGGAATTAGGTGATTTTGCCAATTTTTAATGTGTGTTAGCCCACAGATTTTTTAGGTGCAGGGGGTTCGGGTCGAATTTTCTTAGATTCTACCATAGTAGCATCCGTAATGACTTAGGGAATGACTCCAGTAGCCTCGACGGCACTTTAGAGGGGTTTAGGAGCATTCTATTGGCGATGCAATAGGAATTAAGCAATTTTGCCAGTTTTCCGTGTGTGTTAGCCCACGGATTTTTAGGTGATGGGGGTCTGGGTTTAATTTTTCTTGGATTCTTCCATAGTAGCATTCGTAACGACCTGGGGATTGACTCTAGTGCCCTGACGGCGCTTTAGAGGGGTTTAGGAGCATTTTATTAGCGACGCAATCGGAATTAGGTGATTTTGCTAGTTTTTCGTGTGTGTTAGCCCACAGATTTTTTAGGTGCCGGGGGTCCGAGTCGAATTTTGTTGGATTCTTCCATAGTAGCGTCTGTAAAGACCTGGGTAACGACTCCAGTAGCCCTGGAGGTGCTTTAGAGGGATTTAGGAGCATTTTATTGGCAATAAAATAGGAATTAGGCGATTTTGCCAGTTTTTCGTGTGTGTTATCCCACAGATTTTTTAGATGCCGGGAGTCCGGATCAAATTTTCTTGGATTCTTCAATAGTAGCATCCGTAACGACCTAGGGAACAACCTCAGTAGCCCCTGCGGCGGTTTAGAGGGGTTTAGGAGCATTTTATTGTCGACGCAATAGGAATTAGGCGATTTTTCTAGTTTTTCATTTGTGTTAGCCCACGAATTTTTTAGGTGTCGGGGGTCCAAGCCTCATTTTCTTAGAATCTTCCATAGTAGCATCCGTAACAACCTGGAGAATGACTCTAGTAGCCCCGAAGGAGCTTTAGAGGGGTTTAGGAGCATTTTATTGGCAATAAAATAAGAATTAGGCGATTTTGCTAGTTTTTCGTGTGTGTTAGCCCACGGATTTTTTAGGTGCCGGGATTCCAGGTTGAATTTTCTAGGATTTTTCAATAGTATCATCCGTAACGACCTAGGGACCGACCTCAGTAGCCCCCGCAGTGCTTTAGAGGGGTTTAGGAGCATTTTATTATCGATGCAATAGGAGTTATGCGATTTTTCCAGTTTTTCATGTGTGTTAGCCCATAGATTTCTTAGGTGCCGGGGGTCTGGGTTGAATTTTCTTGGATTCTTCCATAGTAGCATCCGTAACAACCTTGGGAACGACATATGTAGCCCCGGCGATGCTTTAGAAAGGTCTAGGAGCATTTTATTGGCGAAGTAATAAGATTTAGGCAATTTTGCCAGTTTTTCGTGTGTGTTAGCCCACGAATTTTTAGGTGCCGGGGGTTCGGATCGAATTTTCTTGGATTCTTTATAGTAGCATCCGTAACGATATAGGGAACGACTCCAGTAGTCCCAAAGGTGTTTTATAAGGGTTTAGGTGCATTTTTTTGGCAACGCAATAAGAATTAGGCGATTTTGCTAGTTTTTCGTGTGTGTTAGCCCACGAATTTTTTAGGTGCCGGGGGTCCGGGTCGAATTTTCTTGGATTATTCTATAGTAGCATCCGTAACGACCTGGGGAATGACTCCAGTAGCCCCAGAGGTGCTTTAGAGGGGACTAGGAGCATTTTATTGGGAATTAAATAGGAATTAGGCCATTTTGCCAGTTTTTCGTGTGTATTAACCTATGGAATTTTTAGGTGACGAGGGTCCGGGTCGAATTTTCTTGGATTCTTTCATAGTAGCGTCCGTAACGACCTAGGGAACGACTCTAGTAGCCCCGCCAGCGCTTTAGAGGGGTTTAGGAGCATTTTATTGTCGATGCAATAGGAATTAGGCAATTTTGATAGTTTTTCGTGTGTGTTAGCCCACAGATTTTTTAGGTGCCGGGGTTCTGGGTCAAATTTTCTTGGATTATTCAATAGTAGCGTCCGTAACGACCTAGGGAACGACCTCAGTAGCCCCTGCGGTGCTTTAGAGGGGTTTAGAAGCATTTTATTATCGACGCAATAGGAATTATGCAATTTTGCCAGTTTTTTGTGTGTGTTAGCCCACGGATTTCTTAGGTGCCAGGGGTTCGGGTCGAATTTTCTTGGATTCTTTCATAGTAGCATCCGTAACGACCTAGGGAACAACCTCAGTAGCCTCGTCAGCGCTTTAGAAGGGTTTAGGAGCATTTTATTGGCGATGCAATAGGAATGAGGCGATTTTGCCAGTATTTCGTGTATGTTAGCCCACAGATTTTTTAGGTGCCGGGGGTCCTAGTCGAATTTTCTTGGATTCTTCAATAGTATCATCCGTAAAGACCTAGGGAATGACTCTAGTATCCCCAGCGGCGCTTTAGACGGGTCAAGGAGCATTTTATTGGCAATGAATTAGGAATTAGTCGATTTTGCAAGTTTTTCGTGTGTGTTAGCCCACAGAATTTTTAGGTGCCGGGGGTCCGAGTCGAATTTTCTTGGATTCTCCATAGTAGCATCCATAACGACCTAGGAAATGACTCCAATAGCCCCGGCGGCGCATTAGAGAGGTTTAGAAGCATTTTATTGGCAATGCAATAGGAATTAGGCAATTTTGCCATATTTTCGTGATTGTTAGCCCACGGATTTTTTAGGTGCCGGGGGTTCGGGTCGAATTTTCTTGGATTCTTCCATAGTAAAGTCCATAACGACATAGGGAACGACTTCAGTAGCCCCGGCGGTGCTTTAGAGGGGTTTAGGAGTATTTTATTGGCAATGAAATAGAAATTAAGCAATTTTGCCAGTTTTTCTTATTTGTTAGTCCATAGATTTTTTAGATGTCGGGGTCCGGGTCGAATTTACTTGGATTCTCCCATAGTAGCATCCGTAATATCGTGGGGAATGACTCCAGTAGCCCCGGTGGTGCTTTAGAGGGGTTTAGGAGCATTTTATTGGCGACGCAATTGAAATTAGGCGATTTTGCCAGTTTTTAGTGTGTGTTAGCCCACAGATTTTTTAGATACCGGGGGTCTGGGTCGAATTTTCTTAGATTCTTCCATTTTAACGTCCGTAACGACATAGAGAATAATTCCAGTAGCCCCAGCGGTGCTTTAGAGAGGTTTAGAAGCATTTTATTAGCGACGCAATAGGAATTAGGCGATTTTGCTAGTTTTTCGTGTGTGTTAGCCCACGGAGTTTTTAGGTGCCGAGGGTCCGAGTTGAATTTTCTTGTATTCTTCTATTTTAGCATCCGTAACGACCTAGGGAACGACTCCAGTAGCCCCGACAGTGCTTTAGAGGGGTTTAGGCGCATTTTATTGGCGACGCAATAGGAATTAGGCGATTTTGCCAGTTTTTCGTGTGTGTTAACCTATAGATTTTTTAGGTGCCAGGGGTACGGGTTGAATTTTCTTGTATTCTTCCATTGTAGCATCCGTAACGACCTAGAAAACGACTCCAGTAGCCCCGACATTGCTTTAGAGGGGTTTAGGCGCATTTTATTGGCGACGCAATAGAAATTAGGCGATTTTGCTAGTTTTTCGTGTGTGTTAACCCATAGATTTTTTAGGTGCCGAGGGTCCGGGTTGAATTCTCTTGGATTCTTCCATAGTAGCATCCGTAACGGCAGAGGGAATGACATCAGTAGCTCCAGCGGCGCTTTATAGGGGTTTAGGAGCATTTTATTGGCAATGAAATAGGAATTAGGCGATTTTGTAAATTTTTCGTGTGTGTTAGCCCACGGATTTTTTAGGTGCCGGGGGTCCAAGTCAAATTTTCTTTTATTCTTCCATAGTAGCATCCGTAACGACCTGGAAAACGACTCCAGTAGCCCCGGAGGCACTTTAGAGGGGTTTAGGAGCATTTTATTGGCAATAAAATAGGAATTAGGCGATTTTGCCAGTTTTTCGTGTGTGTTAGCGCATGGATTTTTTAGGTGCCGGGGTCCAGGTTGAATTTTCTTGGATTCTTCCACAGTACCGTCCGTAACGACCTAGGGAACCACTCCAGTAGCCCCGGCAGTGCTTTATAGGGTTTAGGAGCATTTTATTGGCGACAAAATAGGAATTAGGTGATTTTGCCAGTTTTTAGTGTGTGTTAGCCCAAAGATTTTTTAGGTGCCGGGGGTCCGAGTCGAATTTTCTTGGATCCTTCCATAGTAGTGTTCGTAATGATCTAGGGAACGACTTTAGTAGCCCAAGCGGTTCTTTAGAAGGGTTTAGGAGCATTTTATGGGCGACGCAATACGAATTGGGCGATTTTGCCAGATTTTCATGTGTGTTAGCCTAAATATTTTTTAGGTGCTGAGGGTCAGGGTTGAATTTTCTTGGATCCTTCCATAGTAGTATCCGTAACGATCTGGGGAAGGACTCCAGTTGCCCCAGTGGCGTTTTAGAGGATTTTAGGAGTATTTTATTGGCGATTCAATAATAATTAGGCGATTTTGCCAGTTTTTCGTGTGTGTTACCCCACGGATTTTTTAGGTGTCGGGGGTCCGGGTCGAATTTGCTTGGATTCTTCAATAGTAACATCCGTAACGACCTGGGGAACGACTCCAGTAGCCCAAGAGGCACTTTAGAGGGGACTAGGAGCATTTTATTTGCAATAAAATAGGAATTAGGCCATTTTGCTAGTTTTTTGTGTGTGTTAAACTACGGAGTTTTTAGGTGCCGGGGGTCCGGGTCGAATTTTCTTGGATTCTTCAATAGTAATATCCGTAATGACCTAGGGAACGACTCCAGTAGCTTCGACGGTGCTTTAGCGGGGTTTGAGCATTTTATTGGTAACGCAATAGGAATTAGGCCATTTTGCTAGTTTTTAATGTGTGTTAGCCCACGAATTTTTTAGCTGCCGGGGGTCTGGGTCGAATTTTCTTGTATTCTCCAATAGTAGCGTCCGTAACGACCTAGAAAACGACTCCAGTATCCCCAGCGGCGCTTTAGAGGGGTCAAGGAGCATTTTATTGGCAATGAATTAGGAATTAGTTGATTTTGCAAGTTTTTCGTGTGTGTTAGCCCACGGATTTTTTAGGTGTCGGGGGTCTGAGTCGAATTTTCTTGGATTCTCCCATAGTAGCATACGGAACGACCTAGGGAACGATTCCAGTAGCCCCAGTGGTGCTTTAGAGAGGTTTAGAAGCATTTTATTAGCGACGCAATAGGAATTAGGCAATTTTGCTAGTTTTTCGTGTGTGTTAGCCCACAGATTTTTTAGGTGCCAGGGTTACGGGTTGAATTTTCTTGTATTCTTCAATTGTAGCATCCGTAACGACCTAGGGAATGACTCCAGTAGCCCCTACAGTGCTTTATAGGTGTTTAGGCGCATTTTATTAGCGACGCAATAGGAATTAGGCGATTTTGTCAGTTTTTCGTGTGTGTTAACCCATAGATTTTTTAGGTGCCGAGGGTCCGGGTTGAATTCTCTTGGATTCTTCCATAGTAGCATCAGTAATGACCTAGGAAATGACTCCAGTAGTCCCGGCGGCGCTTTAGAGGGGTTTAGGAGCATTTTATTGGCGACGCAATAGGAATTAGTCGATTTTGCCAGTTTTTTGTGTGTGTTAGCCCACGGATTTTTATGTACCAGGGGTTTGGGTCGAATTTTCTTGGATTCTTCCATAGTAGCATCCGTAACGACCTAGGGAACAACCTCAGTAGCCTCGGCGACGCTTTAAAAAGGTTTAGGAGTATTTTATTGGCGACGCAATAGGAATGAGGCGATTTTGCCAGTATTTAGTGTATGTTAGCCCACGGATTTTTTAGGTGCCGGGGGTCCTAGTCGAATTTTCTTGGATTCTTCAATAGTATCATCCGTAACGACCTAGGGAATGACTCTAGTATCCCCAGCGGCGCTTTAGAGGGGTCAAGGAGCATTTTATTGGCAATGAATTAGGAATTAGTCGATTTTGCAAGTTTTTCGTGTGTGTTAGCCCACGGATTTTTTAGGTGCCGGGGGTCCGAGTCGAATTTTCTTGGATTCTCCCATAGTAGCATCCGTAACAACCTAGGAAACAACTCCAATAGCCCCGACGGTGCATTAGAGAGGTTTAGAAGCATTTTATTGGCAATGCAATAGGAATTAGGCAATTTTGCCAGTTTTTCGTGATTGTTAGCCCACGGATTTTTTAGGTGCCGAGGGTTTGGGTCGAATTTTCTTGTATTCTTCCATAATAAAGTCCGTAAAGACATAGGGAACGACTTCAGTAGCCCCGGCGGTGCTTTAGAGGGGTTTAGGAGTATTTTATTGGCAATGAAATAGAAATTATGCGATTTTGCCAGTTTTTCGTATTTGTTAGTCCATAGATTTTTTAGGTGTCGGGGGTTCGGGTCGAATTTTCTTGGATTCTTCAATAGTATCATCCGTAACGACCTAGGGAATGACTCTAGTATCCCCAGCGGCGCTTTAGACGGGTCAAGGAGCATTTTATTGGCAATGAATTAGGATTTAGTCGATTTTGCAAGTTTTTCGTGTGTGTTAGCCCACGGAATTTTTAGGTGCCGGGGGTCCGAGTCGAATTTTCTTGGATTCTCCATAGTAGCATCTATAACGACCTAGGAAATGACTCCAATAGCCCCGGCGGCGCATTAGAGAGGTTTAGAAGCATTTTATTGGCAATGCAATAGGAATTAGGCAATTTTGCCATATTTTTGTGATTGTTAGCCCACGGATTTTTTAGGTGCCGGGGGTTCGGGTCGAATTTTCTTGGATTCTTCCATAGTAAAGTCCGTAACGACATAGGGAACGACTTCAGTAGCCCCGGCGGTGCTTTAGAGGGGTTTAGGAGTATTTTATTGGCAATGAAATAGAAATTAAGCAATTTTGCCAGTTTTTCTTATTTGTTAGTCCATAGATTTTTTAGATGTCGGGGTCCGGGTCGAATTTACTTGGATTCTCCCATAGTAGCATCCGTAATATCGTGGGGAATGACTCCAGTAGCCCCGGTGGTGCTTTAGAGGGGTTTAGGAGCATTTTATTGGCGACGCAATTGAAATTAGGCGATTTTGCCAGTTTTTAGTGTGTGTTAGCCCACAGATTTTTTAGATACCAGGGGTCTGGGTCGAATTTTCTTAGATTCTTCCATTTTAACGTCCGTAACGACATAGGGAATAATTCCAGTAGCCCCAGCGGTGCTTTAGAGAGGTTTAGAAGCATTTTATTAGCGACGCAATAGGAATTAGGCGATTTTGCTAGTTTTTCGTGTGTGTTAGCCCACGGAGTTTTTAGGTGCCGAGGGTCCGAGTTGAATTTTCTTGTATTCTTCTATTTTAGCATCCGTAACGACCTAGGGAATGACTCCAGTAGCCCCGACAGTGCTTTAGAGGGGTTTAGGCGCATTTTATTGGCGACGCAATAGGAATTAGGCGATTTTGCCAGTTTTTCGTGTGTGTTAACCTATAGAATTTTTAGGTGCCAGGGGTACGGGTTGAATTTTCTTGTATTCTTCCATTGTAGCATCCGTAACGACCTAGAAAACGACTCCAGTAGCCCCGACATTGCTTTAGAGGGGTTTAGGCGCATTTTATTGGCGACGTAATAGGAATTAGGCGATTTTGCCAGTTTTTCGTGTGTGTTAACCCATAGATTTTTTAGGTGCCGAGGGTCCGGGTTGAATTCTCTTGGATTCTTCCATAGTAGCATCCGTAACGACAGAGGGAATGACATCAGTAGCTCCAGCGGCGCTTTATAGGGGTTTAGGAGCATTTTATTGGCAATGAAATAGGAATTAGGCGATTTTGCAAATTTTTCGTGTGTGTTAGCCCACGGATTTTTTAGTTGCCGGGGGTCCAAGTCAAATTTTCTTGTATTCTTCCATAGTAGCATCCGTAACGACCTGGAAAACGACTCCAGTAGCCCCGGAGGTACTTTAGAGGGGTTTAGGAGCATTTTATTGGCAATAAAATAGGAATTAGGCGATTTTGCCAGTTTTTCGTGTGTGTTAGCGCATGGATTTTTTAGGTGCCGGGGTCCAGGTTGAATTTTCTTGGATTCTTCCACAGTACCGTCCGTAACGACCTAGGGAACCACTCCAGTAGCCCCGGCAGTGCTTTATAGGGTTTAGGAGCATTTTATTGGCGACAAAATAGGAATTAGGTGATTTTGCCAGTTTTTAGTGTGTGTTAGCCCAAAGATTTTTTAGGTGCCGGGGGTCCGAGTCGAATTTTCTTGGATCCTTCCATAGTAGTGTTCGTAATGATCTAGGGAATGACTTTAGTAGCCCAAGCGGTTCTTTAGAAGGGTTTAGGAGCATTTTATGGGCGACGCAATACGAATTAGGCGATTTTGCCAGATTTTCATGTGTGTTAGCCTAAATATTTTTTAGGTGCTGAGGGTCAGGGTTGAATTTTCTTGGATCCTTCCATAGTAGTATCCGTAACGATCTGGGGAAGGACTCCAGTTGCCCCAGTGGCGTTTTAGAGGATTTTAGGAGTATTTTATTGGCGATTCAATAATAATTAGGCGATTTTGCCAGTTTTTCGTGTGTGTTACCCCACGGATTTTTTAGGTGTCGGGGGTCCGGGTCGAATTTGCTTGGATTCTTCAATAGTAACATCCGTAACGACCTGGGGAACGACTCCAGTAGCCCGAGAGGCACTTTAGAGGGGACTAGGAGCATTTTATTTGCAATAAAATAGGAATTAGGCCATTTTGCTAGTTTTTTGTGTGTGTTAAACTACGGAGTTTTTAGGTGCCGGGGGTCCGGGTCGAATTTTCTTGGATTCTTCAATAGTAATATCCGTAACGACCTAGGGAACGACTCCAGTAGCTCCGACGGTGCTTTAGCGGGGTTTGAGCATTTTATTGGTAACGCAATAGGAATTAGGCCATTTTGCTAGTTTTTAATGTGTGTTAGCCCACGAATTTTTTAGCTGCCGGGGGTCTGGGTCGAATTTTCTTGTATTCTCCAATAGTAGCGTCCGTAACGACCTAGAAAACGACTCCAGTATCCCCAGCGGCGCTTTAGAGGGGTCAAGGAGCATTTTATTGGCAATGAATTAGGAATTAGTTGATTTTGCAAGTTTTTCGTGTGTGTTAGCCCACGGATTTTTTAGGTGTCGGGGGTCCGAGTCGAATTTTCTTGGATTCTCCCATAGTAGCATACGGAACGACCTAGGGAACGATTCCAGTAGCCCCAGTGGTGCTTTAGAGAGGTTTAGAAGCATTTTATTAGCGACGCAATAGGAATTAGGCAATTTTGCTAGTTTTTCGTGTGTGTTAGCCCACAGATTTTTTAGGTGCCAGGGTTACGGGTTGAATTTTCTTGTATTCTTCAATTGTAGCATCCGTAACGACCTAGGGAATGACTCCAGTAGCCCCGACAGTGCTTTATAGGTGTTTAGGCGCATTTTATTAGCGACGCAATAGGAATTAGGCGATTTTGTCAGTTTTTCGTGTGTGTTAACCCATAGATTTTTTAGGTGCCGAGGGTCCGGGTTGAATTCTCTTGGATTCTTCCATAGTAGCATCAGTAATGACCTAGGAAATGACTCCAGTAGTCCCGGCGGCGCTTTAGAGGGGTTTAGGAGCATTTTATTGGCGACGCAATAGGAATTAGTCGATTTTGCCAGTTTTTTGTGTGTGTTAGCCCACGGATTTTTTGTGTACCGGGGGTTTGGGTCGAATTTTCTTGGATTCTTCCATAGTAGCATCCGTAACGACCTAGGGAACAACCTCAGTAGCCTCGGCGACGCTTTAAAAAGGTTTAGGAGTATTTTATTGGCGACGCAATAGGAATGAGGCGATTTTGCCAGTATTTAGTGTATGTTAGCCCACGGATTTTTTAGGTGCCGGGGGTCCTAGTCGAATTTTCTTGGATTCTTCAATAGTATCATCCGTAACGACCTAGGGAATGACTCTAGTATCCCCAGCGGCGCTTTAGAGGGGTCAAGGAGCATTTTATTGGCAATGAATTAGGAATTAGTCGATTTTGCAAGTTTTTCGTGTGTGTTAGCCCACGGATTTTTTAGGTGCCGGGGGTCCGAGTCGAATTTTCTTGGATTCTCCCATAGTAGCATCCGTAACAACCTAGGAAACAACTCCAATAGCCCCGACGGTGCATTAGAGAGGTTTAGAAGCATTTTATTGGCAATGCAATAGGAATTAGGCAATTTTGCCAGTTTTTCGTGATTGTTAGCCCACGGATTTTTTAGGTGCCGAGGGTTTGGGTCGAATTTTCTTGGATTCTTCCATAATAAAGTCCGTAAAGACATAGGGAATGACTTCAGTAGCCCCGGCGGTGCTTTAGAGGGGTTTAGGAGTATTTTATTGGCAATGAAATAGAAATTATGCGATTTTGCCAGTTTTTCGTATTTGTTAGTCCATAGATTTTTTAGATGTCGGGGGTTCGGGTCGAATTTTCTTGGATTCTTCCATAGTAGCATCCGTAATATCATAGGGAATGACTCCAGTAGCCCCGGAGGTGCTTTAGAGGGGTTTAGGAGCATTTTATTGGCGACGCAATAGAAATTAGGCGATTTTGCTAGTTTTTAGTGTGTGTTAGCCTATAAATTTTTTAGGTGCCGGGGGTCCGTGTTGAATTCTCTTGGATTCTTCTATAGTAGCATCCGTAACGACAGAGGGAACGACATCAATAGCTCCAGCAGCGCTTTATAGGGGTTTAGGAGCATTTTATTGACAATGAAATAGGAATTAGGCGATTTTGCAAATTTTTCGTGTGTGTTAGCCCACGGATTTTTTAGGTGCCGGGGGTCCGAGTCGAAATTTCTAGGATTCTTCCATAGTAGCATCCGTAAAGACCTGGGAAAGGACTCCAGTAGCCCCGGAGGCGCTTTAGAGGGGTTTAGGAGCATTTTATTGGCAATAAAATAGGAATTAGGCGATTTTGCCAGTTTTTCGTGTGTGTTAGTCCATGGAATTTTTAGGTGCCGGGGGTCCAGGTCGAATTTTCTTTGATTCTTCCACAGTACCGTCCGTAATGACCTAGGGAACGACTCCAGTAGCCCCGGCGGTGCTTTAGAGGGTTTAGGAGCATTTTATTGGCGACAAAATAGGAATTAGGTGATTTTGCCAGTTTTTAGTGTGTGTTAGCCCAAAGATTTTTTTAGGTGCTGGGGGTTTGAGTCGAATTTTCTTGGATCCTTCCATAGTAGTATTCGTAATGATCTATGGAACGACTTTAGTAGCCCCAGCGGTGCTTTAGAAGGGTTTAGAAGCATTTTATGGGCGACGCAATACGAATTAGGCGATTTTGCCAGATTTTCGTGTGTTAGCCTAAAGATTTTTTAGGTGCTGAGGGTCAGGGTTGAATTTTCTTGGATCCTTCTATAGTAGTATCCGTAACGATCTGGGGAAGGACTCCAGTTGCCCCAGTGGCGTTTTAGAGGGTTTTGGGAGTATTTTATTGGCGATTCAATAATAATTAGGCGATTTTGCCAGTTTTTCATGTGTGTTACCCCACGGATTTTTTAGGTGCCGGGGGTCCGGGTCGAATTTTCTTGGATTATTCAATAGTAACATCCGTAACGACCTGGGGAACGACTCCAGTAGCCCGAGAGGCACTTTAGAGGGGACTAGGAGCATTTTATTTGCAATAAAATAGGAATTAGGCCATTTTGCTAGTTTTTTGTGTGTTAAACTACGGAGTTTTTAGGTGCCGGGGGTCCGGGTCGAATTTTCTTGGATTCTTCAATAGTAATATCCGTAACGACCTAGGGAACGACTCCAGTAGCTCCGACGGTGCTTTAGCGGGGTTTGAGCATTTTATTGGTAACGCAATAGGAATTAGGCCATTTTGCTAGTTTTTAATGTGTGTTAGCCCACGAATTTTTTAGCTGCCGGGGGTCTGGGTCGAATTTTCTTGTATTCTCCAATAGTAGCGTCCGTAACGACCTAGAAAACGACTCCAGTATCCCCAGCGGCGCTTTAGAGGGGTCAAGGAGCATTTTATTGGCAATGAATTAGGAATTAGTCAATTTTGCAAGTTGTTCGTGTGTGTTAGCCAACGGATTTTTTAGGTGTCGAGGGTCCGAGTCAAATTTTCTTGGATTCTCCCATAGTAGCATCCGTAACGACCTAGGAAACGACTCCAATAGCCTCGGCGGCGCATTAGAGAGGTTTAGAAGCATTTTATTGGCAATACAATAGGAATTAGGCAATTTTGCCAGTTTTTCGTGATTGTTAGCCCACGGATTTGTTAGGTGCCGGGGGTTCAAGTCGAATTCTCTTGGATTCTTCCATAGTAAAATCCGTAACGACATAGGGAATGACTTCAGTAGCCCCGGCGGTGCTTTAGAGGGGTTTAGGAGTATTTTATTGGCTATGAAATAGAAATTAGGCGATTTTTCCAGTTTTTCGTATTTGTTAATCCATAGATTTTTTAGATGTCGTGGGTTCGGGTCGAATTTTCTTGGATTCTTCCATAGTAGCATCTGTAATATCGTGGGGAAAGACTCCAATAGCCCCGGAGGTGCTTTAGAGGGGTTTAGGAGCATTTTATTGGCGACGTAATAGAAATTAGGGGATTTTGCTAGTTTTTAGTGTGTGTTAGCCCACGGATTTTTTAGATGCCGGGGGTCTGGGTCGAATTTTCTTAGATTCTTCCATTTTAACGTCCGTAACGACCTAGGGAACGATTCCAGTAGCCCCAGCGGTGCTTTAGAGAGGTTTAGAAGCATTTTATTAGCCACGCAATAGGAATTAGGCGATTTTGCTAGTTTTTCGTGTGTGTTAGCCGACGGATTTTTTAGTTGCCGGGGGTTTGGGTTGAATTTTCTTGTATTCTTCTATTGTAGCATCCGTAACGACCTAGGAAACGACTCCAGTAGCCCCGATAGTGCTTTAGAGATGTTTAGACGCATTTTATTGGCAACGCAATAGGAATTAGGCGATTTTGCCAGTGTTTTGTGTGTGTTAACCCACAGATTTTTTAGGTGCCGAAGGTCCGGGTTGAATTCTCTTGGATTCTTCCATAGTAGCATCCGTAATGACCTAGGAAATGACTCCAGTAGTCCCAGCGGCGCTTTAGAGGGGTTTAGGAGCATTTTATTGGCGACGCAATAGGAATTAGTCGATTTTGCCAGTTTTTTGTGTGTGTTAGCCCACAGATTTTTTAGGTGCCGGGGGTCCGAGTTGAATTTTCTTGGATTCTTTCATAATAACGTCCGTAACGACCTAGTAAACGACTCCAGTAGCCCCGACGATGCTTTAGAGGGGTTTAGGCGCATTTTATTGGCGACTCAATAGGAATTAGACAATTTTGCCAGTTTTTCGTGTGTGCTAACACACAGATTTTTTAGGTGCCGGGGGTCAGGGTTGAATTCTCTTGGATTCTTCCATAGTAGCATCCGTAACGACCTAGGAAATGACTGCAGTAGCCCCGGCGGCGCTTTATAGGGGTTTAGGAGCATTTTATTGGCAATGCAATAGGAATTAGTCGATTTTGCCAGTTTTTCGTGTGTTTTAGCCTACGAATTTTTTAGGTACCGGGGGTTCGGGTCGAATTTTCTTGGATTCTTCCATTGTAGCATCCGTAACGACCTAGGGAACAACCTCAGTAGCCTTGACGGCGCTTTAGAAGGGTTTAGGAGCATTTTATTTGCGACGCAATAGGAATGAGGCAATTTTCCCAGTTTTTCGTGTATGTTAGCCCACGGATTTTTTAGGTGCCGGGGGTCCTGGTCGAATTTTCTTGGATTATTCAATAGTAACATCCGTAACGACCTAGGGAATGACTCTAGTAGACCCGGCAGTGCTTTAGAAGGGTTTAGGAGTATTTTATTGGCGACGCAATAGGAATCAGGCGATTTTGCCAGTTTTTCGTGTGTATTAGCCTACGGATTCTTTAGGTGCCGGGGGTCTGGGTTTAATTTTCTTGGATTCTTCCGTACTAGCTTCCGTAACGACCTAGGGAATGACTCCAGTAGCCCTGGCGGCGCTTTAGAGGGGTCTAGGAGCATTTTATGTGCAATGAAATAGGAATTAGGCGATTTTGCTAGTTTTTCGTGTGTGTTAGCCCATGGATTTTTTAGGTGTAGGGGGTTCGGGTCGAATTATCTTGGATTCATCCATACTAGCGTCCGTAACGACCTAGGGAACGACTCCAGTAGCCTTGCGGCGCTCTAAAAGGGTTTAGGAGCATTTTATTGGCGATTCAATAATAATTAGGCGATTTTGCCAGTTTTTAGTGTGTGTTACCAATGGATTTTTTAGGTGACGGGGGTCTGGGTTGAATTTTCTTGGATTCTTCTATAGTAGCATCCGTAACGACCTGGGGAACGACTCCAGTAGCCCCAGAGGTGCTTTGGAGGGTACTAGGAGTATTTTATTGGCAATGAAATAGGAATTAGGCCATTTTGCTAGTTTTTCGTGTGTGTTAGCCCACGGATTTTTTAGGTGCCGGGGGTCTGGGTCGAATTTTCTTGGACTCTCCCAGAGTATCATCCGTAACGACCTAGGAAACAACTCTAATAGCCCCAGCGGTGCTTTAGAGGGGTTTAGGAGCATTTTATTTGCAACACAATAGGAATTATGCCATTTTGCCAGTTTTTCGTGTGTGTTAGCCCACGGATTTTTTAGGTGCCGGGGTTCTGGGTCGAATTTTCCTGGATTATCCCATAGTAGCATCTGTAACGACCTAGGAAACGACTCCAGTAGCCCCAGTGGCGCTTAAGAAGGTTCTAGGAGCATTTTATTGGCAATGAATTAGAAATTTGTCGATTTTGCAAGTTTTTCGTGTGTGTTAGCCCACATATTTTTTAGTTGTCGGGGGTCCTGGTCGAATTTTCTTGGATTCTCCCATAGTAGAATCCGTAACGACCTAGGGAACGACTCTAATAGCCCCGACGGCGCATTAGAGGGGTTTAAGAGCATTTTATTGGTAATGCAATAGGAATTAGGCGATTTTGTCAGTTTGTTGTGTGTGTTAGCCCACGGATTTTTTAGGTGCCGGGGATCCGGGTTGAATTTTCTTGGAATCTTCCATAATAATTTTTATAACGACCTAGGGAATGACTCCAATAGCCCTTGTGGCGCTGTAGAGGGGTTTAGGAGCATTTTATGTGCAATGCAATAGGAATTAGGCAATTTTTCCAATTTTTTGTGTGTGTTAGCCCACAGATTTTTTAAGTGCTGGGGGTGCGGGTCAAGTTTTGTTGGATTTTTTCATAAAATGTCCGTAACGACCTAGGAAACGACTTCAGTAGTCCCAACGGTGCTTTAGAGCGGTCTAGGCGCATTTTATTAGCAACGCAATGGGAATTAGGCGTTTTGCAAGTTTTTCGTGCTAGTTAGCCCACGGATGTTTTAGGTGCCGGGGGTCTGGGTTGAATTCTCTTGGATTCTTCCATTGTAGCGTCCGTAACGACCTAGGGAACGACTCCAGTAGCCCCGATTGTGCTTTAGAGGGGTTTAGGCGCATTTTATTGGCGACGCAATATGAATTAGGCAATTTTGCCAGTTTTTCGTGTGTGTTAACCCACAAATTTTTTAGGTGTCGGGGGTCCGGGTTGAATTCTCTTGGATTCTTCCATAGTAGCATCCGTAACGACCTAGGAAATGACTCCAGTAGCCCCAGTGGCACTTTAGAGGGGTTTAGGAGCATTTTATTGGCGACGCAATAGGAATTAGTCGATTTTGCCAGTTTTCGTGTGTGTTAGCCCACGGATTTTTTAGGTACCGAGGGTTCGGGTTGAATTTTCTTGTATTATTCCATAGTAGCATCCATAACGACCTAGGGAACAACCTCAATAGCCTCGGCGGTGCTTTAGAAGGGTTTAGGAGCATTTTATTGGCGACGCAATAGGAATGAGGCAATTTTGCCAGTTTTTCGTGTATGTTAGCCCACGGATTTTTTAGGTGCCGGTGGTCCTGGTTGAATTTTCTTGGAATCTTCCATAGTAGTGTCCGTAATGATCTAGGGAACGACTCCAGTAGCCCCGGCGGTGCTTTAGAAGGGTTTAGGAGCATTTTATTGGCGACGCAATACGAATTAGGCAATTTTGCTAGATTTTCGTGTGTGTTAGCCCAAAGAGTTTTTAGGTGTCGGGGGTCCGGGTTGAAGTTTCTTGGATCCTTCCATAGTAGCATCCTTAACGACCTGTGGAACGACTCCAGTAGCCCCAGAGGCGCTTTAGAGGGGTTTAGGAGTATTTTATTGGCGACGCAATAGAAATTAGACGATTTTGCCAGTATTTCGTGTGTGTTAGCCCGTGGATTTTTTAGGTGTCGGGGGTCTGGGTCGAATTTTCTTGGATTCTTCCATTTTAACATCCATAACGACCTAAGGAACGACTCTGGTAGCCCCGACGGCGCTTTAGAAGGGTTTAGTAGCATTTTATTAGCGACGCAACAGGAATTTGACGATTTTGCCAGTTTTTCATGTGTGTTGACCCACGAATACTTTAGGTGCCGGGTTCCGGGTTGAATTTTCTCGGATTCTTCTATCGTAGCATCCGTAATGACCTAGGGAATGACCTCAGCAGCCCAGAGGTGCTTTAGAGGGTTATAGGAGCATTTTATGGGCGACGCAATAACAATTAGGCAATTTTGTCAGTTTTTCGTGTGTGTTAGCCCACGGATATTTTAGGTGCTGAGGGTCCGGGTCAAATTTTCTTGGATTCTTCCATAGTAGCATTCGTAACGACCTAGGGAATGACTCCATCATCCCCAGAGGCACTTTAGAGGGTTCTAGGAGCATTTTATTGGCGACGCAATAGGAATTAGGCGATTTTGCTAGTTTTTAGTATGTGTTAGCCCAAAGACTTTTTAGGTGCCGGGGGTCTGGGTCAAATTTTCTTGGATCCTTCCATTGTAGTGTCCGTAATGATCTAGAAAACGACTCCACTAGCCCCAGCGGTGCTTTAGAAGGGTTTAGGAGCATTTTATAGGCGACGCAATACGAATTAGGCAATTTGGCCAGATTTTTGTGTGTTTAGCCCAAAGATTTTTTAGGTGCCGGGGGTCCGCATTGAATTTTCTTGGATCCTTCCATAGTAGCATCTGTAACGACTTGGGGAATGACTCTAGTAGCCTCGGCGGTGCTTTAGAGAGGTTTAGGAGCATTTTATTGGCGATTCAATAATAATTAGGCGATTTTGTCAGTTTTTCGTGTGTGTTACCCCCCGGATTTTTTAGGTGTCGGGCGTCCGGGTCGAATTTTCTTAGATTCTTCTATACTAGCATCCGTAATGACTGGGGGAACGACTCCAGTAGCCCCAGAGGCGCTTTGGAGGGGACTAGAAGTATTTTATTGGCAATGAAATAGGAATTGGGCCATTTTGCCTATTTTCGTGTGTGTTACCCAAAAGATTTTTTAGGTGCCGGGGGTCTGGGTCGAATTTTCTTTGATTCTACCATAGTAGCCTCTGTAACGACCTAGGAAACGACTCCAATAGCCCCAGCGGCTCTTTAGAGGGGTTTAGGAGCATTTTATTTGCAACGCAATAGGAATTAGGCAATTTTGCCAGTTTTTCGTGTGTGTTAGCCCATAGATTTTTGAGGTGACGGGGGTATGGGTCGAATTTTCTTGGATTCTCCCATAGTAGTGTCTGTAACGACCTAGGGAATGACCCCAGTAGCCTGGCGGCGCTTTAGAGGGGTCTAGGAGCATTTTATGTACAATGAAATAGGAATTAGGCGATTTTGCCAGTTTTTCGTGTGTGTTAGCCCACAGATTTTTTAGGAGTAGGGGGTTCGGGTCGCCTATTTTTGGATTCATCCATAGTAGCGTCCGTAACGACCTAGGGAACGACTCCAGTAGCCTGACGGCGCATTAGAGGGGTTTAGGAGCATTTTATTGGCGATTTTGCCAGTTTTTAGTGTGTGTTACCAACAGATTTTTTAGGTGCCGAGGGTCTGGGTCGAATTGTCTTGGATTTTTTATAGTAACATCATTAACGACCTGGGGAATGACTCCAGTAGCCCCAAAGGCGCTTTGGAGGGGACTAGGAGAATTGTTTAAGCAATGAAATAGTAATTAGGTCATTTTGCTAGTTTTTCGTGTGTATTAGCCCATGGGATTCTTTAATAGTAGCATCCGTAACGACCTAGGGAATGAATGCAGCAGCCCCGGTGGCGCTTTAGAGGGGTTTGGAGCATTTTATTGGAAATGAAATAGGAATTAGGCGATTTTGCCAGTTTTTCGTATGTGTTAGCCTACGGATTTTTTAGGTGTCGGGGGTCCGGATAGAATTTTCTTGGATTCTTCCATAGTAGCATCCGTAACAACCTAGGGAACGACTCCAGTATCCCCGGAGGCACGTTAGAGGGGTTTAGGAGAATTTTATTAGCGAAGTAATAGAAATTAGGCAATTTTGCCAGTTTTTCATGTGTGTTAACAGAAAGATTTTTTAGGTGCCGGGGGTCCAGGTTGAATTTTATTGGAATCTTCAATAGTAGCATCCGTAATGACCTATGGAATGACTCCAGTAGCCCCAACGACGCTTTAGAGGGGTTTAGGAGCATTTTATTGGCGACGCAATAGGAATTAGGCAATTTTGTCAGTTTTTCGTGTGTGTTATCCCAAACATTTTTTAGGTGCCGGGGTCCTGGTTGAATATTCTTGGATCCTTCCATAGTAGCATCCGTAACGACCATGGGAACGACCCTAGTAGTCCCGGCTGTTTTTCCAGTTTTTCTTAGGCGATTTTGCTAGTTTTTCATGTGAGTTACCCCATGGATTTTTTAGGTGCAAGGGGTCCGAGTCGAATTTTCTTGGATTCTTCTATAGTAGCATCCGTAACGACCTGGGAACGACTCCAGTAGCCCCAGAGGCGCTTTAGAGGGGACTAGGAGCATTTTATTGGCAATGAAATAGGAATTAGGCCATTTTGCCAGTTTTTCGTGTGTGTTAGCCCACAGATTTTTTAGGTGCCAGGGGTATGGGTCGAATTTTCTTGTATTCTTCCATTTTAACGTCCGTAACGACCTAGGAAATGACTCCAGTAGCCTCGGCGGGGCTTTAGAGGGATTTAGGAGCATTTTATTAGCGATGCAAGTGGAATTAGGTGATTTTGCTAGTTTTTCGTGCATGTTAGCCTATGGATTTTTTAGGTGCCGGGGGTCCGGGTCGAATTTTCTTGGATTCTTTCATATTAGCGTCCATAACGACCTGGGAACGACCTCATTAGCCCTGTCGGCACTTTAGAAGGGTTTAGGAGCATTTTAGTGGCGACGCAATAGGAATTAGGCGATTTTGAAATTTTTCGTGTGTGTTAGCCCATGGATTTTTTTGGTGCCGGGGGTTCGAGTCGAATTTTCTTGTATTCTTACATAGTAGCGTCCGTAACGACCTGGGAACAACCTCATTAGCCCCGGCGACACTTTAGAGGGATTTGAGAGCATTTTATTGGCGACGCAATAGGAATTAGGCGATTTTGCCATTTTTCATGTGTGTTAGCCCACAGATTTTTTAGGTGCCGAGGGTCCGGGTCGAATTTTCTTGGATTCTTAAATAGTAGCATCTGTAACGACCTGGGGAGTGACTGTAGTAGCCCCGGAGGCGCTTTTGAGGGGTCTAGGAGTATTTTATTGGAGACACAATAGGAATTAGGCGATTTTGCCAGTTTTTCGTGTGTGTTAGCCCACAGATTTTTTAGGTGCCGGGGGTCCGGGTCGAATTTTCTTGAATTCTTCCATAGTAGCATCCGTAATGTCCTAGGGAATGACTCCAGTAGCCCCGTAGGCGCTTTAGAGGGGTTTAGGAGCATTTTATTGGCGACGCAATAGAAATTAGGCGATTTTGTCAGTTTTTCATGTGTGTTAGCCCACGGATTTTTTAGGTACCGGGGGTCCGGGTTGAATTTTCTTGTATTCTTCCATTTTAACGTCTATAACGACCTAGGGAACTACTCAAGTAGCCCCGGCGATGCTTTAGAGGGATTTAGGAGTATTTTATTAGTGATGCAACAGGAATTAGGCGATTTTGCCAATTTTTCGTATGTGTTAACCCACTAATATTTTAGGTGCCGGGGGTCCGGGTCAAATTTTCTTGGATTCTTCCATTGTAGAGTCTGTAACGACCTAGGGAACGACTTCAGTAGCCCCGGAGGTGCTTTAGAGGGTTCTAGGAGCATTTTATTAGCGACGCAATAAGAATTAGGCAATTTTGCCAATTTTTCGTGTGTGTTAGCCCATAGATTTTTTAGGTGCCGGGGTCCGGGTCGAATTTTCTTGGATTCTTCCATAGTAGCCTCCATAATGACCTAGGGAATGACTCCAATAGCGTCGGAGGCACTTTAGAGGGTTCTAGAAGCATTTTATTTGCGACACAATAGGAATTAGGCGATCTTTCCAGTTTTTAATGTGTGTTAGCACAAAGATTTTTTAGGTGTCGGGGGTCTAGGTCAAATTTTCTTGGATCCTTGCATAGTTGTGTCCGTAATGATCTAAGAAACGACTCAAGTTGCCCCGGCGATGCTTTAGAAGGGTTTAGGAGCATTTTATTGGCGACGTAATATGAATTAGGCAATTTTGCCAGATTTTCGTATGTGTTAGACCAAAGATTTTTTAGGTACCGGGGGTCCAGGTTGAATTTTCTTGGATCCTCCATAGTAGCATCCATAACGACCTGGGGAACGACTCCAGTAGCCCCGTCAGCGCTTTAGAGGGGTTTAGGAGCATTTTATTGGCGATTCAATAATAATTAGGCGATTTTGCCAGTTTTTTGTATGTGTTACCGCACAGATTTTTTAGGTGCCAGGGGTTCGGGTCAAATTTTCTTGGATTCTTCTATAGTAGCATCCATAACGACCTGAGAAACGACTGCAGTAGCCCAGAGGCACTTTAGAGGGGACTAGCAGCATTTTATTGGCAATGAAATAGGAATTAGGCCATTTTACCAGTTTTTTGTGTGTGTTAACCTACGGAATTTTTAGGTGTCGGGGGTCCAGGTCGAATTTTCATAGATTCTTCCATATTAATGTCCGTAACAACCTAACGAATGACTCCAGTAGCTCCAGTGGTACTTTAGAGGGGTTTAGGAGTATTTTATTGGCAACGCAATAGAAATTAGGACATTTTGTCAGTTTTTCGTGTGTGTTAGCCGACGGATTTTTTATGTGCCGGGGGTTTGGGTCGAATTATCTTGGATTCTCCCATGGTAGCGTCCGTAACGACCTAAGAAACGACTCCAATAGCCCTAGCGGCGCTTTAGAGGGGTGAAGGAGCATTTTATTGGCAATGAATTAGGAATTTGTCCATTTTGAAAGTTTTTCATGTATGTTAACCCACAGATTTTTTAGGTGCCGGGGGTTCGGGTCGTATTTTCTTGGATTCTCCCATAGTAGCATCCGTAACGACCTAGAGAACAACTCCAATAGCCCCGGCGGTGCATTAGAGGGGTTTAGGAGCATTTTATTGGCAATGCATTAGGAATTAGGCGATTTTGCCAGTTTTTCGTGTGTGTTAGCCCATGGATTTTTTGGGTGCCGGGGGTCCGGGTTGAAATTTCTTGGAATCTTCCATAATAACATCCGTAACGACCTAGAAAATGACTCCAAGAGCCCTAGCGGCGCTTTAGAGGGGTCTAAAAGTATTTTATTGGCAATGAAATAAAAATTAGGCGATTTTGCTAGTTTTTCGTATTTGTTAGTCCATAGATTTTTTAGATGTCGGGGGTCCGGGTCGAATTTTCTTGGATTCTTTTATAGTAGCATCCGTAATATCATGGGGAATGACTCCAGTAGCCCCGGAGGTGCTTTAGAGGGGTCTAGGCGAATTTTATTAGCAACGCAATAGGAATTAAGCGATTTTGCTAGTTTTTTGTGTGTGTTAGCCCACGAATGTTTTAGGTGCCGGATATCCGGTTTGAATTCTCCTGGATTCTTCCATTGTAGCATCCGTAACGACCTAGGAAATGACTCCAGTAGCCCCGGTAGCACTTTAGAGGGGTTTAGGCGTATTTTATTGGCGACGCAATAGGAATTAGGCGATTTTGCCAGTTTTTCGTGTGTGTTAACCCATAGATTTTTTAGGTGCCGGGGGTCCGGGTTGAATTCTCTTGGATTCTTCCATAGTAGCATCCGTAACGACCTAGGGAACGACTCCAGTAGCCCCGTCAGCACTTTAGAGGGGTTTTGGAGCATTTTATTAGCGACGCAATAGGAATTAGGCAATTTTGCCAATTTTTCGTGTGTGTTAGCCCACAGATTTTTTAGGTGCCGGGGTTCGAGTCAAATTGTCTTAGATTCTTCCATAGTAGCATCCGTAACGACCTAGGGAACAACCTCAGTAGCCCCGACGGTGCTTTAGAAGGTTTTAGGAGCATTTTATTGGCAACGCAATAGGAATCAAGCGATTTTGCCAGTTTTTCGTGTGTGTTAGCCCACGAATTTTTTAGGTGCTGGGGGTCCAGATTGAATTTTCTTGGATTCTTCCATAGTAACATCCGTAACGACTTGGGAATGACTCTAGTAGCCCCGACGGTGCTTTAGAAGGGTCTAGGACCATTTTATTGGCGATGCAATAGGAATTAGGCGATTTCGAAAGTTTTTCGTGTGTGTTAGCCCACGAATATTTTAGGTGCCAGGGGTCCGGGTCGAATTTTCTTGGATTCTTCCAAAGTAGCGTCCATAATGACCTAGGTAACGATTCCAGTAGCCCCGGCGGTGCTTTAGAGGGGTTTAAGAGCATTTTATTGACGACACAATAGAAATTAAGCGAGTTTGCCAGTTTTTCGTGTCTTAGCCCACAGATTTTTTAGGTAACGGGGGTTCGGGTTGAATTTTCTTAGATTCTTCCATTGTAGCATCCGTAACGACCTAGTGAACGACTCCAGTATCCCCGGCGACGCTTTAGAGGGGTTTAGAAGCATTTTATTGGCTACGCAATAAGAATTTGGCAAGTTTGCCAGTTCTTCGTGTGTGTTAGCCCACAGATTTTTTAGGTGTCGGGGGTCTGAGTTGAATTTTCTTGGATTCTTCCATTCTAACATCCGTAACGACCTAAGGAATGACTCAAGTAGCCCCGACGGTGCTTTAGAGGGGTTTAGGAGCATGTTATTAGCTACGCAATAGGAATTTGACAATTTTGCCTATTTTTCGTGTGTTTAGCAGATGGATTTTTTAGGTGTCGGGGGTCCGGGTCAAAATTTCTTGGATTCTTCCATAGTAGCGTCCGTAACGACCTAGGGAACGACTTCAGTAGCCCCAACGACGCTTTAGAGGGGTTAAGGAGCATTTTATTGGCGACGCAATAGGAATTAGGCAATTTTTCTTCTTTTTCATCTGTGTTATCCCATGGATTTTTAGGTACCGGGGATTCGGGTCGCATTTTCTTAGAATCTTCCATAGTAGCACCCGTAAAGACCTAGGGAATGACTCATGTAGCCCCGACAGTGCTTTATAGGTGTTTATGAGCATTTTATTGGCGATGCAATAGGAATTAAGCAATTTTGCCAGTTTTTCGTGTGTGTTAGCCCACAGATTTTTTAGATGCCGGTGGTCCAGGCCATATCTTCTGGGAATCTTCCATAGTACCATCCGTAATAACCTGAAGAACAACTGCAGTAGCCCCGGAGATGCTTTAGAGGGGTTTAGGAGTATTTTATTAGCGATACAATAGGAATTAGGCGATTTTGCCAGTTTTTCGTGTATGTTAGCCCACAGATTTTTTAGGTGCCGAGGGTCCAGGCCAAATTTTCTTGGATTCTTCTATAGTAGCGTCCGTAATGAACTGGAGAAAGAATCTAATAGCCCTGGAGGTGCTTTATAGGGGTTTAGGAGCATTTTATTAGCAATAAAATAGGAATTAGGCGATTTTGCAATTTTTTCGTGTGTGTTAGCCCACGGAGTTTTTAGATGCCGGGGGTCCGGGTCAAATTTTCTTAGATTCTTCCATAGTAGCGTCCGTAACGACCTAGGAAATGACTCCAGTAGCCCCGACGGCGCTTTAGAAGGGTTTAGGAGCATTTTATTGGCGACGTAATAGGAATTAGGTGATTTTGCCAGTTTTTCGTATGTTTTAGCCCACAGATTTTTAAGGTGCCGAGGGTCCGGATTGAATTTTCTTGGATTCTTTCATAGTAGCGTCTGTAACGACCTAGAGCAGGACTCTAGTAGCCCCGGCGGTTCTTTAGAGGGATTTAGGAGCATTTTATTGGCTACGCAATAGGAATTAGACAATTTTTCCAGTTTTTCGTGTGTGTTAGCCCACTGATATTTTAGGTGTCGGGGGTCCGAGTCTAATTTTCTTGGATTCTTCCATAGTAGCATCCGTAATGGGTCAAATTTTCTTTGATTCTTCCATTGTAGCATCCATAACGACCTAGGGAACGACTCCAGTAGCCCCGGTGGCGCTTTAGAGCGGTTCAGCAGCATTTTATTAGCGATGCAATAGGAATTAGGCGATTTTGCCAGTTGTTCGTGTGTGTTAGCCCATGAATTTTTTAGGTGCTGGGGTCCGGGTCGAATTTTCTTGGATTCTTCCACAGTACTATCCGTAACGACCTATGGAACGACTCCAGTAGCCCCGACGGCGCTTTATAGGGATTTATGAGCATTTTATTGGCGACGCAATAGGAATTAGGCAATTTTGCCAATTTTTCGTGTGTGTTAGCCCACGGATTTTTTAGGTGCCAGGGGTCCAGATTGAATTTTCTTGGATTCTTCAATAGTAGAGTCCGTAACGACCTAAGGAATGACTTTAGTAGCTCCGACAGTGCGTTAGAAGGGTCTAGGAGCATTTTGTTGGCAATGAAATAGGAATTAGGCGATTTTGCTTGTTTTTCGTGTGTGTTAGCCCACGGATTTTTTAGGTCCCGGGGGTCCTGGTAGAATTTTCTTGGATTCTTCCATATTGGCGTCCGTAACGACCTAAGGAACGACTCTAGTAGCCCCGGCGGTGCTTTAGAGGGGTTTAGGAGGATTTTATTGGCGACGCAATAAGAATTAGGCGATTTTGCCAGTTTTTCGTGTGTGTTAGCCCATTGATTTTTTAGGTGACCGGGGTTCGGGTTTAATTTTCTTATATTCTTCCATATTAGCGTCCGTAACAACCTAAGAAAGGAATTTAGTAGCTCCGGCGGCGCTTTAGAGGGGTTTAGGAGTATTTTATTGGCGACGCAATAGGAATTAGGCGATTTTGCCAGTTTTTAGTGTGTGTTAGCCCACGGATTTTTTAGGTGCCAGAGGTACGGGTCGAATTTTCTTGGATTCTTCTATAGTAGCGTCCGAAATGGGTCAAATTTTCTTGGATTCTTCCATTGTAGCATCCGTAACGACCTAGGGAACGACTCCAATAGCCCTGGTGGCGCTTTAGAGCGGTTTAGGAGCATTTTATTGGTGATACAATAGGAATTAGGCAATTTTGCCAGTTTTTCGTGTGTGTTAGCCCACGGATTTTTTATGTGTCGGGGGTCCGGGTAAAATTTTCTTGGATTCTTCCATAGTAGCATCCGTAACGACCTAGGGAACGACTCCAGTAGCCCCGGCGGCGCTTTAGAGGGATTCATGAGCATTTTATTGGCGATGCAATAGGAATTAGGCAATTTTGCCAATTTTTCGTGTGTGTTAGCCCACGGATATTTTAGGTGTCGGGGGTCCAAATTGAATTTTCTTGGATTCTTCAATAGTAGCGTCCGTAACGACCTGGGAAATGACTCTAGTAGCTCCGACGGTGCTTTAGAAGAGTCTAGGAGCATTTTATTGGTCATGAAATAGAAATTAGGCGATTTGGCTTAATTTTTGTGTGTGTTAGCCCACAGATTTTTTAGGTGCCGGGGGTCCGGGTAGAATTTTCTTTGATTCTTCCATAGTAGCTTCCGTAACGACCTAGGGAACGACTCCAGTAGCCCTGGCTGCGCTTTAGAGGGGTTTAAGAGCATTTTATTGGCGACGCAATAGGGATTATATGATTTTGCCAGTTTTTCGTGTGTGTTAGCACACAAATTTTTTAGGTGCCAGGGGTTCGGGTCAAATATTCTTAGATTCTTTCATTGTAGAGTCTGTAACGGCCTAGGGAACGACTCTAGTAGCCCCGACGGCGCTTTAAAAGGATCTAGGAGCATTTTATTGGCAATGAAATAGAAATTAGGCGATTTTGCCAGTTTTTTTAGTGTGTTAACCAATGGATTTTTTAGGTACCGAGGGTCCGGGTCGAAGTTTCTTGGATTCTTCCATAGTAACGTCCGTAACGACCTGGGGAATGACCTCAGTAGCCCAGGCGGTACTTTAGAGGGGTCTAGGAGCATTTTATTGCCGACAGATTTTTTAGGTGCCGGGGGTTAGGTTCGAATTTTCTTGGATTCTTCCATAGTAGCGTCCGTAACGACCTAGGGAACGACTTCAGTAGCTCTGATGGTGCTTTATAAGGGTCTAGGAGCATTTTATTTGCGACGCAATAAAAATTAGGCGATTTTGCCAGTTTTTCATGTGTGTTAGCCCACAGATTTTTTAGGTGTCGAGAGTTCGGGTTGGATTTTCTTAGATTCTACCATAGTAGAGTCCGTGACGACCTAGAGAATGACTCCAGTAGCCTCGGCGGCACTTTAGAGGGGTTTAGGAGCATTTTATTAGCGACGCAATAAGAATTAGGCGATTTTGCCAGTTTTTCGTGTGTGTTAGCCCATGGATGTTTTAGGTGCCGGGTGTCCGGGTTGAATTTTCTTGGATTCTTTAATAGTAGCGTCCGTAACGACCTAGGGAATGACTTTAGTAGCCCCGGTGGCGCTTTAGAGGGGTTAAAGAGCATTTTATAGGTGGCGCAATAGGAATTAGGCAATTTTGCCAATTTTTCGTGTGTGTTAGCCCACGGATTGTTTAGGTGCAGTGGGTTTGGGTCGAATTTTCTTGTATTTGTCCATAGTATCGTCCTTAACGACCTAGGTAATGACTCCAGTAGCCCCTGTGGTGCTTTATAAGGGTTTAGGAGCACTTTATTGGCGACGCAATAAGAATTAGGCGATTTTGCTAGTTTTTCGTGTGTGTTAGCCCACGAATGTTTTAGGTGCCGGGTGTCCGGGTTGAATTTTCTTGGATTCTTACATAGTAGCGTCCTTAACGACCTGAGAAACAACTCTAGTAGCCTCGGAGGCTCTTTAGAAGGGTTCCGGAACATTTTATTAGCAACGCAATAGGGATTAGATGATTTTGCCAGTTTTTCGTTTGTATTAGCCCACAGATTTTTTAGGTGTCAGGGGTTCGGGTTGAATTTTCTTGGATTCTTCCATAGTAGCATCCGTAACGACCTAGGGAACGACTCCAGTAGCCCCGACGGTGCTTTAGAGGGGTTTAGGAGCATTTTATTAGCGATGCAATAGGTATTAGGCGATTTTGCTAGTTTTTCGTGTGTGTTAACCCACAAAATTTTTAGGTGCCGGGGTTTCGGGTTGAATTTTCTTGGATTCTTCCATAGTAATGTCCGTAACGACCTAGGGAACGACTCCAGTAGCCCCGGTGGCACTTTAGAGTGGTTTAGGAGTATTTCATTTGCTACACAATAGTAATTAGGCAATTTTGCCAGTTTTTTGTATGTGTTAGCCCACATATTTTTTAGGTGCTGGGGGTCCGGGTTAAATTTTCTTGGATTCTTTCATTGTAGCATCTGTAACGACCAAGGTAACGACTCCAGTAGCCCCGGTGGTGCTTTAGATCTGTTTAGGAGCATTTCTTTGGTGACGCATTAGTAATTAGGCGATTTTGCCAGTTTTTCGTGTGTATTAGCCCACAGATTTTTTAGGTGCTGGGGGTTCGGGTTGAATTTTCTTGGATTCTTCTATAGTTACGTCCGTAACGACCTAGCAAATGACTTCAATAGCCCCGGCGGTGCTTTAGAGGGGTCTAAGAGCATTTTATTGGCGACGTAATAGGAATTAGAAACTTTTGCCATTTTTTCGTGTGTGTTAGCCACAGAATTTTTAGGTACCGAGGGTCTGGGTCAAAATTTCTTGGATTCTTCCATACTAGCATCCGTAACGACCTAGGGAACGACCTCAATAGCCCCGGCGGTGCTTTAGAAGGGTTTAGGAGCATTTTATTTGCGATGCAATAGGATTTAGGCGATTTTGCCAATTTTTCGTGTGTGTTAGCCCACAATTATTTTAGGTGTCGGGGTCTGGGTCAAATTTTCTTGAATTCTTCAATAGTAGCGTCCGTAACGATCTGGGGAACGACTCTAGTAGCCCCAGAGGTGCTTTAGAGGGGTCTAAGAGCATTATATTGGCAATAAAATAGAAATTAGGCAATTTTGCCAATTTTTCTCGTGTGTTAGCCCATGGAATTTTTAGGTGCTGGAGGTCCGGGTTGAATTTTCTTGGATTCTTCTATAGTAGCGTCTGTAACGACCTAGGGAATGACTCTTGTAGCCCCGACGGTGCTTTAGAGGGCTTAAGGAGCATTTTATTGGAGACGCAATAAGAATTAGGCGATTTTGACAGTTTTTCATATATGTTAGCCCATAGATTGTTTAGGTGCCGGAGGCTCGGATTGAATTTTCTTGGATTCTTCCATAGTAGAATCCGTAACGACCTAAGGAATGAGTCCAGTAGCCCATGCGGCGCTTTAGAGGGGCTTAGGAGCATTTTATTGGCGACGCAATAGAAATTAGGCAATTTTGCCAGTTTTTTGTGTGTTTTAACCTTTTTTATTTGCCAGGGGTACGGGTCAAAATTTTCTTGAATTCTTACATAGTAGCATCCGTAACGACCTAGGGAATGACTTAAGTAGAACCGGCGGCGCTTTAGAAGGGTCTAGGAGCATTTCATGTGCAATGAAATAGGAATTAAGTGATTTTGCCAGTTTTTCATGTGTGTTAGCCCACGGATTTTCGGGTTAAATTTTCTTGGATTATTTCATAGTAGCATCCGTAATGACCTAGGAAATGAATCTATTAGCCCCGGTGGTGCTTTAAAAGGGTTTGGAGCATTTTATTAGCGATGCATTAGGAATTAGGCAATTTTGCCAGTTTTTCGTGTGTGTTAGCCCACAGAATTTTTAGGTGCCGGGGGTACGGGTCAAATTTTCTTGTATTCTTCTATAGTAGCGTCCGTAATGACCTAGGCAACGACTCCAGTAGCGCCGGCGGTGCTTTAGAAGCGTTTAGGAGCATTTTATTAATGACGCAATAGAAATTAGGTGATTTTTCTAGTTTTTTGTGTGTGTTAGCCCACAGATGTTTTAGGTGCCGGGGGTCCGGGTTGAATTTTCTTCGATTATTCCATAGTAGCATCCATAACGACCTAGGGAATGACTCCATTAGCCCTGGCGGTGCTTTAGAGGGGTTAGAAGCATTTTATTGGCAACGCAATAGGAATTAGGCAATTTTATTAGTTTTTTCTATGTGTTAACCCACAGATTTTTTAGGTACTGGGTCCAGGTCGAATTTTCTTATATTCTTCCATAATAACGTCCGTAACTACCTAGGAAACGACTTCAGTAGCTCCGACGGCGCTTTAGAGGGGTCTAGGAGCATTTTATGTTCAATGAAATAGGAATTAAGTGATTTTGCCAGTTTTTCGTGTGTGTTAGCCCACAGATTTTTTAGGTGTTAGGGGTCCGGGTAGAATTTTCTTGGATTATTTCATTGTAAAGTCCGTAACAACCTATGGAATGACTTCAGTAGACCCAACAATGCTTTAGAGGGGTTTAGGAGCATTTTATTGACATTGAAATAGGAATTAGGCAATTTTGCCAGTTTTTCGAGTGTGTTAACCCACAGATTTTTTAGGTGTCGGGGGTTCGGGTGGAATTTTCTTGGATTCTTCTATAATAGCATCCGTAACGACCTAGGGAACGACTCCAGTAGCTCTGGCGGCGCTTTAGAGGATTTAGGAGCATTTTATTAACGACGCAATAGGAATTAGGCAATTTTGCTAGTTTTTCGTGTGTGTTAGCCTACACATGTTTTAGGTGCCGGGGGTCCAAGTTGAATTTTCTTGGATTCTTCCATAGTAAAATCTGTAACGACCTAGGGAATGACTCTAGTAGCCTCGGAGGCGCTTTAGAGGGGTCTAGGAGCATTAATTTTTTAGGTGCCAGGGGTCCGAGTCAATTTTTTTTGGATTCTTCCATAGTAGCATCCGTCCAGTAGCCCTGGCGGTGCTTTATAGGGGTTTAAGAGCATTTTATTGGCGACGTAATAGAAATTAGGCAATTTTGCTAGTTTTTAGCCCACATATTTTTTAGGTGCCGGAGGTCCGAGTCGAATGTTATTGGATTTTTCCATAGTAGCATCCATAATGAACTTGAGAATGACTCCAATAGCCCTGGTGGCGCTTTAGAGGGGTTTAGGAGCATTTTATTGGTGATGCAATAGGAATTAGGCGATTTTGCCAGTTTTTTGTGTGTTAGCCTACGGATTTTTTTGGTGCTGGGGTTCATGTCGAATTTTCTTGGATTCTTCCATAGTAGCATCTGTAACGACCTGGGGAACGACTCCATTAGACCTAACGTTGCTTTAGAGGAGTTTAAGAGTATTTTATTGGCGACGCAATAGAAATTAGGCAATTTTGCCAATTTTTTGTGGGTGTTAGCCCACAGATTTTTTAGGTGCCGGAGGTCCGGGTCGAATTTTCTTGGATTCTATCATAGTAGAATCCGTAACGACATGGTAAACGACTCTAATAGCCCTGTTGGCACTTTAGAGGGGTTTAGGAGCATTTTATTGGTGATGCAATAGGAATTAGGAGATTTTGCTAGTTTTTCGTGTGTGTTAGCCCACGGAATTTTTAGGTGTCGGGGTCCGGGTCAAATTTTGTTGGATTCTTTCATAGTAGCATCCGTAATGACCTTGGGAATGACTCCAGTAGCCACAGCAGTGCATAAGAGAGTCTTAGGAGCATTTTATTAGCGACATAACAGAAATTAGGCGATTTTGCCAGTTTTTCATGTGTGTTAGCCTATGAATTTTTTAGGTCCTAGGGGTCCAGGTCGAATTTTCTTGGATTCTTCTATAGTTGCGTCCGTAATGACTTAAGGATTGACTCCAGTACCCCCGGTGGGGTATTAGAGGGGATTAGGAGCATTTCATTGGCGACGCAACAAGAATTAGATGATTTTACCAGTGTTTTGTATGTGTTAGCCCATGGATTTTTTAGGTGCCGGGGGTCTAGGTCAAATTTTCTTGGAGTCTTCCATAGTAGCGTCCGCAACGACATGGGGAACGACTCTAGTAGCCCCGGCAGCGCTTTAGAGGGGTTTAGGATCATTTTATTTACGACGCAATAGGAATTAGTCGATTTTACCAGCTTTTCGTGTGTGTTAGTACATGGATTTTTTAGGAGATGGGAGTTCGGGTCAAATTTTCTTGGATTCTTCAATAATAGCATCCGTAACAACCTAGGGAACAACTCCAGTAGCCTCGACGGTGCTTTAGAGGGATTTAGGAGCATTTTATTGGTGACGTAATAGGAATTAGTTGATTTTGCCTATTTTTCATGTGTGTTAGCTCATTAATTTTTTAGGTGTCGGGGGTCCGGGTCGAATTTTCTTGGATTCTTCCATATTAGCATCTGTAACGACCTAGAGAATGACTCCAGTAGCCTTGGAGGTACTTTAGAGGGGTTTAGAAATATTTTATTAGCGACGCAATAGGAATTAGGCGATTTTGTCAATTTTTCGTGTGTGTTAGCCCATAAATTTTTTAGACGTCGGGGGTCTGGGTCGAATTTATTTTGGATTGTTCCATAGTAGAATCCATAATGACCTGGGAACGATCCAGTAGCCTGGGGGTCTAGGTCAAATTTTCTTGGAAGCTTCCACAGTAGCATCCCTAACGACTTGGGGAACGACTCTGATAGCACCAGCGGTGCTTTAGAGGGGTTTAGGAGCATTTTATTGGAGACGCAATAGGAATTCTATGATTTTGCCAGTTTTTCATGTGTGTTAGCCCACAAATATTTTTGGTTCCGGGGGTCTAGGTTGAATTTTCTAGGATTCTTCCATACTAGCGTCCATAACGACCTCGGAAATGATTCAAGTAGCCCCGGCGGTGCATTAGAGGGGTTTAGGAGCATTTTATTGGCGATATAAAAGGAATTAGGTAATTTTTCTAGTTTTTCGTGTGTGTTAGCCCATGGATTTTTTAGGTGTTGGGGGTCTGGGTCAAATTTTCTTAGATTCTTCCATAGTAGCATCCGTATCGACTTGGGGAACGACTTCAGTAGCCCCGTCGATGCTTTAGAGGGATTTAGGAATATTTTATTGGTGACGCAATAGGAATTAGTCAATTTTTCCAGTTTTTTGTGTGTGTTAGCCCATTGAATTTTTAGCAGTTGGGGGTCCGGGTCGAATTTTCTTGGATCCTTCCATAGTAGTGTCCATAGCGACCTAGAGAACAAATCCAGTAGGTTTGACGGCGATTTAAAGGGGTTTAGGAGCATTTTATTAGCGACGCAATAAGAATTAGGCGACTTTGCCAGTTTTTCATTTGTGTTAGCCCACGGATTTTTTAGGTGTTGGGGGTTTAGGTCGAATTTTCTTGAATTCTTCCATAGTAGTATCCGTAACTACCTGGGGAATAACTCCAGTAGCCTCGTTGGTGCTTTAGAGGGGTTTAAGAGCATTTTATTGGCGACGCAATAGGATTTAGGCAATTTTGCCAGTTTTTTATGTGTGGTTAGCCCACGAATATTTTAGCTGATGGGGGTTTGGGTCGAATTTTCTTGGATTCTTCTATAGTAGCATCCGTAATGACCTAGGTAATGACTCTAGTAGCCCCGATGGCTCATTAGAGGGATTTAGGAGCATTTTATTAGAGACGCAATAGGAATTAGGCGATTTTGCCAATTTTCGTGTATGTTAGCCCACGAATTTTTTAGGTGCCGGGGTCTAGGTTGAATTTTCTTGAATTCTTCCATAATGGCATCCATAACGACCTGGGGAAGGACTCCAGTAGCCCTGGCGATGTTTTAGAGGAGTTTAAGAGTATTTTATTAGCGACGCAATAGGAATTATCCGATTTTGCTAGTTTTTCGTGTGTGTTGGCCCACAGATTTTTAATGTGCCGGAGATCCGGATCGAATTTTCTTGGAATCTTCCATAATAGCATTCGTAACAACCTGGAGAATGACTCAATTATCCCCAGTGGCGCTTTAGATGGGTTTAGGAGCATTTTATTGGCGACGCAATAGGAATTAGGTGATTTTGCTAGTTATTTGTGTGTGTTAGCCCACAGATGTTTAAGGTGCCGGGTGTCCGGGTTGAATTATCTTGGATTCTTCTATAGTAGCATTCGTAATGACATAGGGAATGACTCCAGTAGCCCCAACGGTGCATAAGAGAGGTTTAAGAGCATTTTATTAGCGACGCAAAAGGAATTAGGCGATTTTGCAAATTTTTTATTTGTGTTAGCCCACGGATTTTTTAGGTGTTGGGGGTCTGGGTCGAATTTTATTGGATTCTTCCATAGTAGCATCCGTAAAGACCTTGGGAATGACTCAAGTAGCCCCATATGCTTATTAGAGGGGTCTAGAAGCATTTTATTGGCAACGCAATAGGAATTAGGCGATTTTGCTAGTTTTTCATATATGTTTAGCCCACGGATTTTTTAGGTGCCGGGGGTACGGGTCGAATTTTCTTGGACTCTTCCATAGTAGCGTCCATAACGACCTAAGAAACTACTCCAGTAGCCCCAGAGGCACATTAAAGGCGTTTAGGAGCATTTTATTGTCGAAAGAATAGGAATTAGGCAATTTCTCCAGTTTTTCGTGTGTGTTAGTCAATAGATTTTTTTGAAGCCGGGGGTACGGGTCGAATTTTCTTGTATTTTTCTATAGTAGCATCCATAACAACATGGAGAACTATTTTAGTAGCCCCGGTGGTGCTTTAGAGGGTTAGGAGCATTTTATTGGCGACGCAATAGGAGTTAGGCTATTTTGCCAGTTTTTCATTTGTGTTAGCCCACGAATATTTTAGGTGCCGGGGGTCCGGGTCAAATTTTCTTGGATTCTTTCTTAGTAGCATCCGTAACAACATAGTGAACGACTGCAGTAGCCCCGGCGGCGCTTTATAGGGGTTAAGGAGCATTTTATTTGCGATGCAATAGGAATTAGGCAATTTTGTCAGTTTTTCGTGTGTATTAGCCCACAGATTTTTTAGGTGCGGAGGTCCGGGACAACGTTTCTTTGATTCTTCCATAGTAGCGTCCGTAACAACCTGGAGAATGACTCTAGTAGCCCCGACAGTGCTTTAGAGGGGTTTAGGAGCATTTTATTGGCGACGCAATAGGAATCAGGCAATTTTGCCAGGTTTTTATGTGTGTTAGCCCACAGATTTATTAGGTGCTAGGGTTTGGGTCGAATTTTCTTAGATTCTTCCATAGTAGCTTTCCTAACGACCTGATATGACTCTAGTACCTCGGTGGTACTTTAGAGGGGTTTATGAGCATTTTATTTGCGACGCAGTAGGAATTAAGTGTTTTTGCCAATTTTTGTTTGTGTTAGCCCACAGATTTTTTAGATGCTGGGGGTCCGAGTTGAATTTTCTTGGATTCTTCAATAGTAGCATCTGCAACGACCTAGGGAACGACTCCAGTAGCACCGACGGCGCATTAGAAGAGTTTAGGAGCATTCTTTTGGCAACGCATTAGGAAAGATGATTTTACTAGTTTTTCGTGTATATTAGCCCATGGATTTTTTAGGAGCCAGGGGTACGGGTTGAATTTTGTTGGATTCCTTCATAGTAGAGTCTATAACGACCTAGGAAATGACTCTAGTAGCCCCGACGGCGCTTTAGAGGGTTTAGGAGCATTTTACTGACGATGCAATAGGAATTAGGCGATTTTGCAAGTTTTTAGTTTGTGTTAGCGCACAGATTTTTTAGGTGCCAGGGGTTCGGGTCAAATTTTCTTGGATTCTTCCATCGTAGCATCTGTAACGACCTGGGGAATGACTTCAGTAGTCTCGAAGGAGCTTTAGAGGGGTTTAGGAATATTTTATTAGCGACGCAATATGAATTAGGCGATTTTGCTAGTTTTTTATGTGTATTATCCCACAGATTTTTTAGGTGTCGGGGGTTCCGGTCGAATTTTCTTGGATTTATCCATTGTAGAGTTTGTAATGACCTGGGGAATGACTCCAGTAGCCCCGTCGGCTCTTTTGAGGGGTTTAGGAGCATTTTATTGGCGACGGAGTAGGAATTAAATGATTTTGCCAGTTATTCATTTTGTATTAGCCCACGGATTTTTTAGTTATCGGGGGTTCGGGTCGAATGTTCTTGGATTCTTCAATAGTAGCATCCGTAATGACTTGGGGATTGACTCAAGTAGCCCCGATGGCGCTTTAGAGGGGTTTAGAAGCATTTTATTGGCGATGCAATAGAAATTAGGCGATTTTACCAGTTTTTCATATGTGTTAGCCCACGAATTTTTCAGGTGACGTGGGTCCAGGTCGAATTGTTATATCCCATACTTCTGTACCTTGAGATATATTCGTAAGCTTCTTAAAAATCGCCATGTGATCCCTATTATCTATCACGTTACCAAATAACTCTAAGGAAGGGAGAATCTCCATGATAGTGAAGGTTGAAAATAGAGTTATAAGTATTTGGAAGAAGTTGGAGGCCAACTAACAAATCGTGGAACTCGACTTGCTTGCATAAGCTACTAACTTAGAAGTCCTACACACTTAAGCTACTTGAGTATACATCAATCTTAAGTAGAAAGGAGTGCATAGACTCTTAAAATGAGACGAGATGACGAACGTATGAAAGGGAGCAAAAATTAGTTTTTGAACTTACGAAAGTAAAGCAAGTAGGTGACAAGCAAGCAGGTGACAAGCAAGCTGGTGACAAGAAAGTAGGTGACTCACCTACTTGGGATGGACCCATGCTGCCACGTGGCAGCTTTGGATTGGAAGCTTGGACGAGGTGGCACCCTAGGAGGCTGCCATGTGTCACCCCTAGGGGGCTACCACATGTCACCTCCTAAGGAGGTGTATATATACATGTTGTCTGACTCTTAATTAATTTTCCATCCAAAAACATTAGCCAAAGAAGAGGAAAAACGTTAAGAACCCAAAAAGAATAAGGCAGCCATGGTTTTGAAGAATTAAAGGTGAGTTCTTCGATTCTTCTCCATGAATTAATTATCTACGGTGTTCCTCAATTACGTCAAGGAATATATATATATTTTATGATGCCTACAGAACCATACCTTCAGCTTTACACTTGGAACAAACAAGAGAAAGTGTGAAAGAAGAAAAGGAAAACGTTGGAGGGCAATAAGAGGAGCTACGGGTTTGGGGCTGCCAAGGTAAGACTCGGAGTTTCATTCCGTGAATTAATTATTTAAGGTATCACACAGTTATGTAATGGTGTTTTATAACATAAAATTACAAATTGGGGTAGCGTAAAAGGGGCACAAACAGTCCGCCCCAATTCAGCATACCAAGAAGTTTCCGAGATGTAGTTTTGGCAAGCTTTGGACAATTTCGGGTAAGGTGAGACCTTTCCCTTCAAATTGGGGTTTATGGTGTTGCTATAAAGTGTATTATATGTTGTTTAAGTGGCTGGAAACGTGAAAACATCATAGAAACGCTTGACGTTCGAAACAAACTAAATTGGAATCGCTATAGTTGAATTATCGTCGAAGTAAAGTGTTGTGCTTGTGGTGTACTGCTGCAGGTGTGTGGGGGTTTGTAACAGGGCCTAAATGTGTTATAAAATGGGTGTGGGTGCTTCTGGTAACATCCACACGACCCCTCATTTTGTATAAATAAAGGCTTTGCAAAATAAAGACTAGAAACCCTATTTTGGTGTCGTAATTTTCAGCAAGTTGTTTGGAGCTTGTGTTGCCTGATGTCGCCATGTTTTATATTTATATGCTGCAGGGTGTTGTTGTTGGTTGGATGTAGTGATTAGGGATATAATTGGAAATTAAGATAGGGCACTTTATAGGGGAGGTGCTGCTCAATTTTCATTAACGCCTTTACTAATTAAAGAACTAGTCGAGGAGACGAATAAGGAAATAGGTTCCATGAATGCTAAGGTGCAACTGAGGGCACTGAAAAGTTAAGGTTGTTGATACTTTCATTTCTTCCATGTTAAATAGATTCGGAATACGATGACGTGGACGTGATTAAGAAAAGTCCATACGAGGTATGTAAAGCTATTCTTCTCTTTTTTGGCATGTCTTAGACGTAAGTAATGAATTATATGTATATGAGCTTGGGATAATTCCATTCATAAATTCCAAGCATGAGCCATGAGTTTCATTGACTTCGTGATATTAGAAATCCTGTAGTAATTAAGTTGTTGCCTTTTAGGGCTTCTATATGACGAAAGGTGGTATGTGTAAAGCCTGTCTCTTCTTCTCTTTGGAATGTCTTAAATGTAAGTGAATTGAGGTATGATATGAGTGTAAAGGCAGTTCCAGTTGTAAGTCCCGAGTATAACTTGTGACTCGATTTCACTCCTAAATGCTAAGGGTCTTGAAGTAGTTAAACTACGACCCTCGAGCCTTCTATAGGCTGAATAGTGATTGGGTGTGTAAATTCCTAAATCTGGGGTTTCTTAGGCATATTTATGATAATGGTTGGGGGATGTCTGATGTGTTACCAAGTCTTACATACACGTATATGCATTGTTGTATGATATGTGGATCGGGCCATCGTTCCTCGGCATTATTATATGATATACATGTATACAGATTGGGTCATCGTTCCTCGGCACTAATATAAGAGATACGAATTAGGCTGTCATACCTCGACATTATCATACGATATATGGATTGGGCCATCGTACCTCGGTATTATCATACGATATATGGATCGGGCTATCGTACCTCGGCATAATCATACGATATATGGATCGGGCTATCATTCCTCGGCATTATTACATGATATGTGGATCGGGCCATCGTTCCTAGGCATGTGCTTGCTATATACATGGATAGGACTGTACGTTCCACAGCGCTAATAGCATATATATACCTATCATGATAGATGATGTGTTTGTAACACCGAGTCCCCGAGCGGGCCAAATACGGTACGTGATAATGGTATACAGGACTTTATTTTGTGAGCTGCAGGTACAGTACCCTATTAAATGTTATACTTGGGTTCCTGCATTCCTGTTTCAGTTGTTATCTCAGTTATGTTATGCTTATATACTCAGTACATGTATCGTACTGACCCCCTTTCTTCGGGGGGCTGCATTTCATGCCCGCAGGTATAGACTTTCATTTCAGAGATCCGCCAGCACAGAATTTCTGCTCATTTATGATTGGACGTGCTCCACTATTCCGGAGCCTAGTTTTTTTGTACTGGTCCTCCGATGTATATATGTATTTGTTTATTCAGGGGTATGGTAGGGGCTCTGTCTCGCCATATGTTATCATACTATTCTTAGAGGTTTGTAGACATGTATATGTGGGTTGTTCATGAGTTTATTTCGGCTGTGCCTATACGGCACATTGTAAATGTTTTTTCATTATGGCAGCCTTAAGGGCTTGTATTTTCTTCCATGATACGATATGAATAAAGGAGGCTACATAAACATGAAAAAGTTTTAACCCATTGGGGTTTTAGGGGGTTTTATCACATTACCCATAGTTCAATTTGGTTATATTTGAAAGTTACGTATACAGAGGTCCAGGTCGGACCCCAGTCGCGGCCCACAGGGTTGTGTTATGACACGAATTTTCTTGGATTCTTCCATATTAGCATCCGTAACTACGTAGAAAACAACTCTAGTAGCCCGATGGTGCAATAGAGGGGTTTAGGAGCATTTTATTAGAGACACAATAGAAATTAGATGATTTTTCCAATATTTTGTGTGTGTTAGCCCATGAATTTTTTAGGTGTCGGGGTCTGGGTTGAATTTTCTTGAATTTTTCCATAGTTGCATCCATAAAATCCTGGGAATAACTCCAGTAGCCCTGGCGGTGCTTTAGATGGGTTTAAGAGTATTTTATTGGCAACACAATAGAAATTAGCCGATTTTGCCAATATTTCGTGTTTGTTGGCCCACGGATTTTTTAGGTGTCGGAGGTCCATGTCAGAATTTCTTGAAATCTTCCATAGTAGAGTCCGTAATGACCTGGGAAACGACTCAAGTATCCCCGATGGCGCTTTAAAGGGGTTTAGGAAAATTTTATTGAAGACGCAATAGGAATTATGTGATTTTGCTAGTTTTTCATGTGTGTCAGCCCATGATTTTTTTAGATGTCAGAGGTCCAAGTTGAATTATCTTTGATTATTCAATACTAGCATCCATAATAATCTAGGGGATGACACTGATAGCCTCAACGGCGCATTAGAGAGGTTTAGGAGCATTTTATTAGTGACGCAAAAGGAATTAGGAGATTTTGCAAGTTTTTTGTTTGTGTTAGCCCACAGATTTTTTAGGTGTCGGGGGTCTAGGTCGAATTTTCTTGGATTCTTCCATAGTAGCATCCGTAACGATCTGGAGAACGACTCAAGTAGCTCATAGGCGCATTAGAGGTGTTTAGGAGCATTTTATTGGCGATGCAAAAGTAATTAGGCAATTTTCCCAGTTTTTCGCGTGTGTTAGCCCACGGATTTTTTAGGTATCGGGGATCTGGGTCAAATTTTCTTGGATTCTTCTATAGTAGCATCCATAACGACTTGGGAAACCACTCCAACAACCCCATCACTGCTTTAGAGGGGTTTAGGAGCATTTTATTGGCGACGCAATAGGAATTAGGCAATTTTGCTAGTTTTTTGTGTGCGTTTAGCCCACGGATTTTTTAGGTGCCGGGGGTCCGAGTCGAATTTTCTTGGATTCTTCCATAGTAGTGTTCGTAAAGACCTAGGGAACTACTCCAGTAGCCTCGAAGGCACATTAGAGGGGTTTAGGAGTATTTTAATTGCGAAGGAATACGAATTAGGCAATTTTGCCAGTTTTTCATTTATGTTAGACCATAGATTTTTTAGGTGCCGGAGGTCCGGGTCAAATTTTCTTGGATTCTTCCACAGTAGCATCCGTAACAACCTAAGTAACGACTCTAGTAGCCCAGTGGGGCTTTAGAGGGGTTTAAGAGCATTTTATTAGTGACGCAATAGGAATTAGGCGATTTTGACAGTTTTTCGTATGTGTTAGCCGAGGGATTTTTTAAGTGTCGGGGGTTCAGGTTGAATTTTCTTGGATTCTTCCTTATTGGCATCCGTAACGACATGGGGAACGACTCTAGTAGCCCCAACGGGGCATTAGAGGGGTTTAGGGGCATTTTATTGGCGATGCAATAGGAATTAGGCAATTTTGCCAATATTTCATGTGTGTTAACTCACGGATTTTTGGTTGACGGGGGTATGGGTCGAATTTTCTTGGATTATTACATTGTAGCATCTATAAGACCTGAGGAATGACTCCAGTAGGGCCGGCAGCGCTTTAGAAGGTTTAGGAGCATTTTATTGGTGAATTTGCCAGTTTTTCGTGTGTGTTAGCCCACGGATTTTTGGGGTGTCGGGGGTCCAGGTCGAATTTTCTTAGATTCTTCCATACTAGCGTCCGTAATGAACTGGGGAATGATTTCAGTAGCCCGGGCGACGCTTTAGAGGGATTTAGAAGCATTTTATTAGTGACGTAATAGTCATTAGGTGATTTTGCCAGTTATTTTGTGAGTGTTAGCCCATAGATTTTTTAGGTGTCGGGGGTCCAGGTCGAGTTTTCTTAGATTCTTCTATAGTAGCATCCGTAACGACCTAGTAAACGACTCCAGTAGCACAGGCGGCGCATTAGAGGGGTTTAATAGCATTTTATTGGTGACGCAACAGGAATTAGGAAATTTTGCCAGTTTTTGGTGTGTATTTGCCCACGAATTTTTTAGGTGCCGGGGATCCGAGTCGAATTTTCTTGGATTCCTCCATAGTAGCATCCGTAACGACCTGAGGAATGACTCCAGAAGCCCAGCAGTGCTTTAGAGGGGTTTAAGAGCATTTTATTAGAAACTCAACAGGAATTAGGCGATTTTGCCAGCTTTTCGTTTGTGTTAGCCCATGGATTTTTTAGGTGCCGGGGGTACGGGTTGAATTTTCTTAGATTCTTCCATAGTAGCATACATAACGACCTTGGGAACCACTTCAATAGCCCTGGTGGTGCTTTAGAGGGGTTTATGAGTATTTTATTAGCGACGCAATAGGAATTAGGCAATTTTGCCAGTTTTTTGTATGTGTTAGCCTATTAATTTTTTAGGAGCCAGGGGTACGCATCAAATTTTCTTGGATTATTACGTAGTAGCATCCGTAACGACCCGAGGAATGATTTCATTAGCCCTAACAGCATTTTAGAGAGGTTTAAGAGCATTTTATTAGTGACGCAAAAGGAATTAGGAGATTTTGCAAGTTTTTCGTTTGTGTTAGCCCACAAATTTTTTAGGGTCTGGGTCGAATTTTGTTGCATTCTTCCATAGTAGCATCCGTTATGACCTGGGGAATGACTCAAGTAGCTCAGAGACGCATTAGAGGGGTTTAGGAGCATTTTATTGGCGACGCAACAGGAATTAGGCAATTTTCCAGTTTTTCGCGTGTGTTAGCCCACAGATTTTTTAGGTGTCGGAGGTCTAGGTCAAATTTTCTTAGATTATTTCATAGTAGCATCTATAACGACCTGGGGAACCACCCCAATAGCCCCATCAGTGCTTTAGAGGGATCTAGGAGCATTTTATTGGCAACGCAATAGAAATTAGGCAATTTTGCTAGTTTTTCGTGTGTGTTTATCCCATAGATTTTTTAGGTGCCAGGGGTATGAGTTGAATTTTCTTGGATTCTTATATAGTAGCATTCGTAAAGACCTAGGGAACTACTCCAGTAGCCTCGGAGGCACATAAGAGAGGCTTAGGAGCATTTTAATTGCGAAGGAATACGAATTAGGCAATTTTGCCAGTTTTTCGTGTATGTTAGACCACAGATTTTTTGGGTGCCGGAGCTCCGGGTCAAATTTTCTTGGATTCTTCCATAGTAGCGTCCGTAACGATCTAAGAAACGACTCCAATAGCATCGGTGGGGCTTTATAGGAGTTTAGGCATATTTTATTAGCGACGCAACAACAATTAGGCGATTTTGCCAGTTTTTCATTTGTGTTAGCCCATGGATTTTTTAAGTGTCGGGGGTTCAGGTCGAATTTTCTTGGACTCTTCCTTAGTAGCATCCGTAACGACCTGGGGAATGACTCCAGTAGCCCCAGCGGCGCATTAGAGGGGTTTAGGAGCATTTTATTGGCGATGCAATAGGAATTAGGCGATTTTGCCAATATTTCATGTGTGTTAACTCACGGATTTTTGGTTGACGGGGTACGGGTCGAATTTTCTTGGATTATTCCATCGTAGCATCTGTAAGACCTGAGGAATGACTCTAGTAGGCTCGGCGGTGCTTTAGAGGGTTTAGGAGCATTTTATTAGCGATTTTGCCAGTTTTTCATGTGTGTTAGCCCACGGATTTTTTAGGTGCCAGTGGTTCGGGTCGAATTTTCTTGGATTCTTCTATAGTAGCGTCTGTGACGACCTAAAGAACGACTCCAGTAGCCCCGGTGGCGCATTAGAGGGTTTTAGGAGCATTTTATTGGCAACGCAACAGGAATTAGACGATTTTGCCAGTTTTTCATGTGGGTTAGCCTACGGATTTTTTAGGTGCTGGGGGCTGGGTCAAATTTTCTTGGATTCTTCTACAGTAAAGTCCAAAATAACCTGGGAACGACTCCAATAGCTCCGGCGGCACTTTAAAGGAGTTTAGGAGCATTTTATTGGCGACGTAATAGGAATTAGGCAATTTTGCCAGTTTTTCATGTATTAGCCCATGGATTTTTTAGGTGTCGGGGTCTAGGTCAATTTTTTATGGAATCTTCCATAATAGCATCCGTAACGAATTGGGGAATGACTCCACTAGGTGCAGCGGTGCATTAGAGGGGTTTAGGAGAATTTTATTAACGACACAACAGGAATCAGTTGATTTTGCCAGTTTTTCGTGTGTGTTTAGCCCACGAATTTTTTAGGTGTTGGGGGTCCGAGTCAAATATTTTTGGATTCTTCCATAGTAGAGTTCGTAAAGACCTAGGGAACTACTCTAGTAGCCTCGAAGGCACATTAGAGGGGTTTAGGATCATTATAATTACGAAGGAATACGAATTAGGCAATTTTGCTAGTTTTTCATGTATGTTAGACCATAGATTGTTTAGGTGTCGGGGGGTCCGGGTTGAATTTTCTTTGGATTTGTCTCTATTAGCATCCATAACGACCTGAGGAACAACTCCAGTAGCCCCGGTGGTGCTTTAGAGAGGTTTAGGAGCATTTTATTGGTGACGCAATAGGAATTAGGTGATTTTGCTAGTTTTTCGTGTGTGTTAGCCCACAAAATTTGTAGGTGCCGGAGGTCTAGGTCAAATTTTCTTAGATTCTTCTATATTAGCATTCGTAACGACCTGGGTAATGACTACGGTAGCACCTGTGGTGCTTTAGAGGGGTTTATGAGCATTTTATTTGCGACGCAATAGAGATTAGGCAATTTTACAAGTTTTTAGTGTGTATTAGCCCACAGATTTTTTAGATGTCGGGGGTCCGGATCGAACTTTCTTGGATTCTTTCATAGTGGCATCCCTAACGTCCCGGAGAAAGATTCTAGTAGCCCGGCGGCACTTTAGAGGGGTTTAAGAGCATTTTAATGGCGACACAATAGAAATTAGGTGATTTTGCCCAGTTTTTCGTGTGTGTTAGCCCACAGATTTTTGGGGTGTCGGGGGTCCGGGTTGAATTTTCTTAGATTCTTCCATAATAGCGTCCATAATGACCTAGCGAAAACTTTAGTAGCCCGGGCGGCGCTTTAGAGGGATTTAGAAGCATTTTATTGGCGACGCAATAGGCATTAGGTGATTTTGCCAGTTTTTTATGAGTGTTAAGCCCACGGATTTTTTAGGTGCCGGGGGTCCATGTCGAATTTTCTTGGATTCTTCCATAGTAGAATACGTAACGACCTAGGTAACGACTCTAACAGCAAGGCGGCGTATTAGAGGGGTTTAATAGCATTTTATTGGCGACGCAACAGGAATTAAGAAATTTTGCCAGTTTTTTGTGTGTTTGCCCATAGATTTTTTAGGTGTCTGGGGTCCGGGTTAAAATTTCTTGAATTCTTCCATAGTAGCATCCGTAACGACCTGGGGAATGACTTCAGAAGAACCAACAGTGTTTTAGAGGGGTTTAGGAGCATTTTATTAGCGACTCAACAGGAATTAGGCGATTTTGCTAGTTTTTCGTTTGTGTTAGCCCATGGATATTTTAGGTGCCGAGGGTCCGGGTTGAATTTTCTTAGATTCTTTCATAGTAGCATACGTAACGACCTGGAGATTGACTCCAATAGCCCCGATGGTGCTTTAGAGGGGTTTAGAAGCATTTTATTAGCGACGCAATAGGAATTAGGCAATTCTGCCAGTTTTCCGTTTGTGTTAGCCCATTAATTTTTTAGGAGCCGGGGGTACGCTTCGAAGTTTCTTGGATTATTCCGTAGTATCATCCGTAACAACCCGGGGAATGATTTCAAAGGCCCCCGCGGTATTTTAGAGAGGTTTAGGAGTATTTTATTAGCGACGCAAAAGGAATTAGGAGATTTTGCAAGTTTTTCATTTGTGTTAGCCTACAGATTTTTTAGGTGCCGGAGGACTGGGTCGAATTTATTGGATTCTTCTATAGTAGCATCCGTAACGACCTGCAGAACGACTTAAGTAGCTCAGAGGTGCATTAGAGGGGTTTAGGAGCATTTTATTGGTGATGCAAGAGGAATTAGGCAATTTTCCTAGTTTTTCGCATGTGTTAGCCAATGGATTGTTTAAGTGTCGGGGGTATGGGTCAAATTTTCTTGGATTCTTCTATAGTATCATCCGTAAAGACCTGGTGAACCACTCTAATAGCCCCGTCAGTGCTTTAGAGGGGTCTAGGAGCATTTTATTGGCAACACAATAGGAATTAGGCGATTTTACCAGTTTTTCGTGTGTGTTTAACCCACGGATTTTTTATGTGTCGGGGGTCCGAGTTGAATTTTCTTGGATTCTTCCATAGTAGCATTCGTAAAGACCTAGGTAACTACTCCAGTAGACTCAAAGTCATATTAGAAGGGCTTAGGAGCATTTTATTCTGAAGGAATACAAATTAGGTAATTTTTCCATTTTTTCGTGTATGTTGGCCCATAGATTTTTTATGTGCCAGAGGTACGGGTCAAATTTTCTTGGATTCTTCCATAGTAACGTCTGTAACGACTTAAGGAATGACTCTAGTAGACTCGGCGAGGCTTTAGAGGAGTTTAGGCATATTTTATAAGTGACGCAATAAGAATTAGGCCATTTTGACAGTTTTTCGTTTGTGTTAGCCCATGGATTTTTTAAGTGTCGGGGGTTCAGGTCAAATTTTCTTGGATTCTTCCTTAATAGCATCTGTAATGACCTGGGGAATGACTCCAGTAGCTCCGGCGGCGCATTAGAGGGGTTTAAGAGCATTTTATTGGCGATGTAATAGGAATTATGCAATTTTGCTAATTTTTTGTGTGTGTTAGCTCACGGATTTTTGGTTGCCAGGGGTACGGGTCGAAGTTTCTTGTATTCTTCCATCGTAGCATCCGTAAGACCTGAAGAATGACTCCAGTAGCCTCGGCGGTGCTTTAGAGGGTTTAGGAGCATTTTATTGGCGATTTTGCCAGTTTTTCGTGTGTGTTAGCCCACGGATTTTTTAGGTGCCAGTGGTCCGGGTCGAATTTTCTTAGATTCTTCTATAGTAGCGTCCGTGATGACCTAGTAAACGACTCCAGTAGCCCCGGTGGCGCATTAGTGGATTTTAGAAGCATTTTATTGGCGACGCAACAGGAATTAGGCGATTTTGCTAGTTTTTTGTTGGGGTTAGTCTACGTATTTTTTTGGTGCTGGGGGCCGGGCTGAATTTTCTTGGATTCTTCCACAGTAGAGTACGTAAAAACCTTACGAACGACTCCAGTAGCCCTGGTGGCGTTTTGGAGGGCTTAAGAGCATTTTATTGGCGACGCAATAGGAATTAGGCAATTTTTTCAGCTTTTCGTGTGTGTTAACCCACGAATTTTTAAGGTGCCGGGGTCTAGGTCGAATTTTCTTGGATTCTTCCATAATAATATCCGTAATGAACTGTGGAACGACTCCAGTAGCCACAACGGCGCATTAGAGGGGTTTTGGAGAATTTCATGAACGACGCAACCGCAATCAGTTGATTTTGCCAGTTATCCGTGTGTGTTAGCCCACAAAGTTTTTAGGTACTTGGGGTCTGGGTCGAATTTTCTTGGATTCTTTCATAGTAGCATCCGTAACGACCTGGGGAACGACAACAGTAGCCCCAGCGGCGCTTTAAAGGGGTTTAGGAGCATTTTAATTGCGAAGCAATAGAAATTAGGCAATTTTGCAAGTTTTTCGTGTTTTAGCCCACATATATTTTAGGTGTCGGGGGGTCCGGGTCGAATTTTCTTAGATTCTTCTCTATTAGCATCCGTAACGAACTGAGGAACAACTCCAGTAACCCCGGTGGTGCTTTAGAGGGGTTTAGGAGCATTTTATTGATGACGCATTAGGAATTAGGCGATTTTGCCAGTTTTTGGTGTGTGTTAGCCCACAAAATTTTTAGGTGCCGGGGGTCTGGGTTGAATTTTCTTGGATTCTTCTATAGTAGCATCCGTAACGACTTGGGCAACGACTATGGTAGCACCAGCTATGCTTTAGAGGGTTTTACGATCATTTTATTTGCGACGTAATAGAGATTAGGCAATTTTGCAAGTTTTTAGTGCGTGTTAGCCAGAGATTTTTTAGGTGCCGAGGATCCGGGTTGAACTTTCTTAGATTCTTTCATAGTAGCATCCCTAACGTCCTCTGGAACGATTCTGGTAGCCCAGCGGCACTTTAGAGTTTAAGAGCATTTTATTGGCGACGCAATAGAAATTAGGAGATTTTGCCAGTTTTTCGTATGTGTTAGCCCACAGATTTTTGGGGTATCGAGGGTCCGGGTCGAATTTTCTTAGATTCTTCTAAAGTAGCGTCCGTAATGACCTGGGGAACGATTTCAATAGCCCGGGTGGCACTTTAGAGGGATTTAGAAGCATTTTATTAGTGACGTAATAGGCATTAGGTGATTTTGCCAGTTTTTCGTGACTGTTAGCCCAGGGATTTTTTAGGTGCCGAGGGTTCAGGTGGATTTTCTTGGATTCTTCCATAGTAGCATCCGTAACGATCTAGGGAACGACTCCAGTAGCACAGGCGGCATATCAGAGGGGTTTAATAGCATTTTATTGGTGACGCAACTGGAATTAGGAAGTTTTGCCAGTTTTTTGTGTGTTTGCCCACGGAATTTTTAGGTGCTGGGGATTCGGGTCGAATTTTCTTAGATTTTTCCATAGTAGCGTCCGTAACGATCTGGGGAATGACTCCAGAAGCCTAGAAGCACTTTAGAGGGGTTTAGGAGCATTTTATTAGCGACTCAACAGGAATTAGGCAATTTTGCCAGTTTTTCATTTGTGTTAGCCCACGAATTTTTTAGGTGTCGGGGGTCCGGGTCGAAGTTTCTTATATTCTTCTATAGTAGCATCCGTAGCGACCTGAGGAACGACTCCAACAGCCCCGGTGGTGCTTTAGAGGGGTTGAGGAGCATTTTATTGGCGACACAATAGGAATTAGGCAATTTTGCTAATTTTCCGTATGTGTTAGCCCATTAATTTTTTAGGAGCCAGGGGTACGCATCGAAGTTTCTTGGATTATTCCGTACTAGCATCCGCAACGACCAGGAGAATGATTTTGGTAGCCCCAGCAGCATTTTAGAGAGGTTTAGGAGCATTTTATTAGCGACGCAAAAGGAATTAGGAGATTTTGCAAGTTTTTCGTTTGTGTTAGCCCACAGATTTCTTAGGTTCCGAGGGTCTGGGTCGAATTTTCTTGAATTCTTCTATAATAGCATCCGTAACGACCTAGGGAAAGACTCAAGTAGCTCATAGGCGCATTAGAGGGGTTTAGGAGAATTTTATTGGCGACGCAACAGGAATTAGGTAATTTTCCCAGTTTTTCGCATGTGTTAGCCCACGGATTTTTTTGGTGTCGGGGGTCTGGGTCAAATTTTCTTGGATTCTTCCATAATAGCGTCTGTAATGACCTGGGGAACCACTCCAACAACCCCTTCAGTGCTTTAGAGGGGTCTACGAGCATTTTATTGGCAACGCAATAGGAATTAGGAAATTTTGCCAATTTTTCATTTGTGTTGACCTACGGATTTTTTAGGTGTCGGGGTCAGGGTTGAATTTTCTTGGACTCTTTCATAGTAGCGTCCGTAAAAACCTGGAGAATGACTCTAATAGCCCCGGTGGTGCTTTAGAGGGGTTTAGGAACATTTTATTGGCGACGCAATAGGAATTAGGCAATTTTGCCAGTTTTCCATATGTGTTAGCCCATTAATTTTTTAGGTGTCGAGGGTACACGTTGAATTTTCTTGGATTCTTCCGTAGTAGCATCTGTTATGACCCGGGGAATGATTTCAGTAGCCCCGGCGGTGTTTTAGAGGGTTTTAGGAGCAATTTATTAGCGACGCAATAGGAATTAGGCGATTTTGCTAATTTTTCGTCTGTGTTAGCCTACGAATTTTTTAGATGCCAGGGGTTCAAGTCGAATTTTCTTAGATTCTTCTATAGTAGAATCCGTAACAACCTGGAGAATGACTTTAGTAGCCCCGGCGGCGCTTTAGAGGGGTTTAGGAGCATTTTGTTGGCGACGCAATAGGAATTAGGTAATTTTTCCATTTTTTCATTTATGTTAGCCACGGATTATTTAGGTACCAGGGGTTAGGGTCGAATTTTCTTGGATTCTTCCATAGTATCATCCGTAACATCTTGGGAACGACTCTAGTTGCCCCGGTGGTATATTAGAAGGGTTTAGGAGAATTTTATTGGCTACGCAAAAGATTTAGGTGATTTTGCAAGTTTTTCGTTTGTGTTAGCCCACGAATTATTTAGTTGCCTAGGGTCCGGGTCGAATTTTCTTGGATTCCTCCATAGTAAAGTCTGTAACGACCTAGGGAACGACTCCAGTAGCCCCGACGGGGCATTAGTGGGGTTTAAGAGTATTTAATTGGTGATGTAACAGGAATTAGGCAATTTTACCAGTTTTTCGTGTGTGTTAGCCCACAGATTTTTTAGATGTCGGGATCCAGGTAGAATTTTTTGGATTCTTCTATAATAACGTCTGTAACGACCTGAGGAATGACTCCAGTAGCCTCAGCAGTGTATTAGATGGGTTTAGGAGAATTTTATTAGCGGCGCAACAGGAATCAGACGATTTTGCTAGTTTTTCATGTGTGTTAGCTCATAAATTTTTTAGGTGTCGGGGGTCTGGGTTGAATTTTCTTGGATTCTTCCATAATAGCATCTGTAACGTCCTGAGGAACGACACCAGTTGCCCCTTCAGCATTTTAGAGGGGTTTAGGGTATTTTATTGGAGACGCAATAGAAATTAGGTAATTTTGCAAATTTTTTGTGTGTGTTAGCCCACGGATTTTTTAGGTGCCGGGGGTCCGTGTCGAATTTTCTTGGATTCTTCCATAGTAGCACCGTAAAGACCTAGGGAACAGCTATAGTAGCCCTGGTGGTGCATTATAGGGGTTTAGGAGAATTTTATTAGCGAAACAACAAGAATTAGGCGATTTTGCCAGTTTTTCATTTGTGTTAGCCCACAGATTTTTTAGATGCCGGGGTTTTGGGTCGAATTTTCTTGGATTCTTCCATAGTAGCATCCGTAACTACCTAGGAAACTACTCTAGTAGACCCAGAGGCGCATTAGAGGGGTTTATAATCATTTTATTGGCGATGGAATAGGAATTAGGCAATTTTGCCAGTTTTTCGTGTGTGTTAGCCCATAGATTTTTTAGGTGCCGGAGGTCCGAATCGAATGTTCTTGGATTCTTTCATATTAGCGTCTGTAACGACTTGGGGAACAACTCCAGTAGCCCTTCGGGGCTTTAGAGGAGTTTAAGCGCATTTTATTAGCGATGCAACAAGAATTAGATAATTTTGTGAGTTTTTCATTTGAGTTAGCCCACGAATTTTTTAAATGACGGGGGTCCGGGTCGACTTTTCTTGAATTCTTCCATAGTAGCATCCGTAATGACCTGGAGAAAGACTCCAGTAGCCCTGCTGGTGCTTTTGAGGGGTTTAGGAGCATTTTATTGGAGATTTAATAGAAATTATGCAATTTTGCCAATTTTTTGTATGTGATAGCCCACGAATTTTTTAGGTGCCGGGGGTCCAAATCGAATTTTCTTGGATTCTTCCATATTAGCGTCTGTAACGACCTAGGTCACGACTCTAGTAGCCCCGGTGGCGCGTTATAGGGGTTTAGGACATTTTGTTGGCGACTCAATAGAAACTAGGTGATTTTGGTAGTTTTTCGTGTGTGTTAGCCCATGAAATTTTTAGGAGCCGGGCGTATGGGTCGAATTTTCTTGGATTCTTCCATCGTAGCGTCTGTAATACCTAGGGAATGACTCCAGTAGCCCCGGCGGTGCTTTAGAGGGTTTAGGAGTACTTTATTAGCAATTTTGCCAGTTTTTCGTGTGTGTTAGCCCATGGATTTTTTCGGTGCCAGTGGTCCAGGTCGAATTTTCTTGGATTCTTCTCTAGTAGCATCCGTGATGACCTAGGAAACAACTCCAATAGCCGCAGCGGCGTATTAGAGGGGTTTAGGAGAATTTTATTAACGACGCAACACGAATCGGTTGATTTTACCAGTTTTTCGTATGGGTTAGCCCACAAAGTTTTTAGGTGCTGGAGGTTCGGATCGAATTTTCTTGGATTCTTCCTTAGTAACATCCATAACTACCTGGGGAATAACTTTGGTAGCCCCGGCGGTGCTTTAGAAGAGTTTAGGAGTATTTTATTGACAATACAATAGAAATTATGTGATTTTGCCAGTTTTTCGTAGGTATTAGCCCACAGATTTTTTAGGTGTCGGGGGTCCGGGTCGAACTTTCTTTGATTCTTCAATAGTAGCATTTGTAACGACCTGGGGAACGAATCCAGTAGCCTCGGTGGTGGTTTGGACGGTTTAGGAGCATTTTATTAGCGACACAATAGGAATTAGGCGATTTTACGAGTTTTTCATGTGTGTTAGCCCACGGATTATTTGGGTGCCGGGGGACAGGTCGAATTTTCTTGTATTCTTCCTTAGTAGCATCCATAATGACCGGGGGATTGACTCTAGTAGCCCCAGCAGCGCATTAGAGAGGCTTATGAGTATTTTATTGGCGACGCAATAGGAATTAGATGATTTTGCCAATTTTTCGTGTGTGTTAGCTCACGGAATTTTGGTTGATGGGGGTACGGGTCAAATTTTGCCAGTTTTTCGTGTTTGTTAGCCTACGGATTTTTTAGGTGCTAGGGGTCCGGGTCTAATTTTCTTTTATGTTTCTTTAGTAGCATCTGTAACAACCTGGGGTATGACTTCAATAGCCCCATTCTACGGCATTTAGGAGCATTTTAGAGGTGACGCAACAAGAATTAGATGATTTGTCAGTTTTTTATGTGTGCTAGCCCACAGATTTTTAAGGTACCAAGGGTCCAGGTCGAATTTTCTTGGATTCTTCTTTAATAACATCTGTAACGACCTGGGTAATAACTCTAATAGCCCCAAAGGGGCTTCTATGTTATTTAGGAGCATTTTAGGGGCGACGCAATAGTAATTAGGCAATTTTTCTAATTTTTTATGTATGTGAGCCCACGGATCTTTTAGGTGTCAGGGGTTCGGATTCTTAGTAGCATCTGTAACGACTTAGAGAATGATTCTAGTTGCCTCGGTGGGGCTTCTACATCGTTCAGGAGCATTTTAGGGACTGGTCGAATGATCTTCTATTCTTATTTATTAGCATCCGTAACGACCTGTGAATGGTTCCATTAGCCTCGGCAGGGTTTCTACGATGTTTAGGTGTTTTGGGGGTGACTCAGCAAGAATTAGGCGATTTTATCAGTTTTTCGTGTGTGTTAGCCCACATACTCATTAGGTACCAGGGGTTCAAGTCAAATTTTTTGGATTCTTCTTCATTAGCGTCTGTACCAACCTGGAAAATGACTCTAGTAGGCTCAACGGGGATTCAATGGCATTTAAAAGCATTTTAGAGGTGAAACAACAGAAATTAGGCAATTTTGTCAATTTTTTGTGTGTTAGCCTACATATTTTTTAGGTGCCTTGGGTTCGGGTCAAATTTTTTTAGATTCTTATTTAGTAGTATTTGTAACAAGATGGGGAATGACTCCAGTAGCCCCGACGGGCTTTTAGGATGTTTAGCAGCATTTTAGGGGCGACACAACAAGAATTGGGTAATTTTTCTAGTTTTTCATTTGATTTAGCCTATGGATTTTTTAGGTGACAAGGGTCTAGTTCGATGTTTCTTGGATTCTTCTTTAGTATTATCCATAATGACTTGGGAAACACTCCAGTAACCCCGATGAGGCTTCTAGGGTGTTTAGGAGCATTTTAAGAGCGATGTAAATGAAATTAGGCGATTTTGCCAGTTTTTCATCTGTGTTAGCATACAAAACTTTTGGGTGCTGAGAGTACTGGTCGAATTTTCTTGAATTCTTCTTTAATAATATTCATAAAGACCTAGGGAACCACTCTTGTAGCCCCGATGGGGCTTTTACAGCGTTTAGGAGCATTTTAGAGGAGATGCAATAGAAATTAGGTGATTTTACCAATTTTTCATGTCTGTTAGCCCACAGATTTTTTAGGTGTCGGGTGTCCAAATTGAATTTTTTTGGATTCTTCTTTAGTAACATCCATAACAACCTAGAGAATGACTTCAGTAGGCCCGCCGGGGCTTCAAGGATTCTTAAGAGCATTTTAGGGAAGAAACAACAGGAATTAGGCGATTTTGCAAGTTTTTCATGTATGTTAGTCCACAAATGTTTTAGGTGTTAGGGTTTCGGATCGAATATTTTTGGATTCTTCTTTAGTAGCAACCGTAAAGACCTGGAGAATGACTCCAGTAGCCCCGATGGGGCTTCTACGGCATTTAGGAGCATTTTAGGCAACACAATAGGAATTAGGCAATTTATCCAATTTTTTGTGTGTGTTAGTCCACGTATTTTTAGGTGCCTGGGTCCATGTCGAATTTCCTTAAATTCTTTTTAGTACCATTTTTAACGACCTGGGTAACGATCTTGTATCCCCGGTGGGGCTTCTACAATATTTTGGAGCATTTTAGCAGCAACGGAACAGGAATTAGGCGATCTTACAAGTTTTTCGTGTGTGTTTAGCCCACAAATTTTTTATGTGCCAGGGTTTCGGGTTGAATTTTCATGGATTATTACTTAGTAGTATTAGTAACGACTTGGGAATGACTCCACTAGTCCTAGCGGGGCTTCTACAGTAGTTAGTAGCATTTTAGAGGCGACACAGCAAGAATTAGGCGATTTGGCTAGCTTTTAATGTCTGTTTGCCTATGGATTTCTTAGGTGCCGGAGGTTCTCATCAAATTTTCTTGGATTCTTCCTTATTAGCGTCTGTAACGACCTGGGTAAGCGGGATTTCTACAGCATTTAGAAGTATTTTAGGGCAACGCAATAGGAATTAGGCGATTTTGCTAGTTTTTCGTGTCTGTTAGCCTACAGATTTTTTAGGTGCCGAGGGTTCAGATTGAATTTTATTGATTTCTTCTATTGTAGCGTCCATAACAACCTGAGAATAACTTTATAAGCCTCGATGGGGCTTTTATGGCATTTAGGAGTATTTTAGCGGCGACACAACAGAAATTAAACAATTTTTCTAGTTTTCATATGTGTTAGCCCACAGAATTTTTACGTGCTGGAGTCCGAGTTGAATTTTCTTGGATTATTCTTTAGTAGCATCCATAAATACCTAGGAAATAATTCCAGTAGACCCAACAAGGCTTCTACGATGTTTAAGAGCATTTCTGGGGCAATGCAGTAGGAATTTGGCGATTTTAACAGTTTTTCATATATGTTAGCCTACAGATTTTTTAGGTGTCGGGGGTCTAGGTCGAATTTCCTTGTATTTTTATTTATTAGAGTCCGTAACGACATGGAGAATGACTCCAGTAGCCGTGGCCTGGCTTTTACGGCGTTAAGGAATATTTTAGGGGAGCCACAACAGGCATTAGGCGATTTTATCAGTTTTCCGTGTGTGTTAGCCCATGGCTTTTTTAGGTGCCGGGGGTCCGGGTCGAATTTTCTTGTATTCTTGTTTAATAGCATCTATAATGACCTGGAGAATGACTCTAGTATCCCCGACAGGGCTTCTACGGTGATTAGGAGCTCTTTAGGGGCAACGAAGTAGAAATGAGGTAATTTTTCCAGTTTTTCGCATATGTTAGCCACAGATTTTTTAAGTGCTGGTGGTCCCATTCAAATTTTCTTCTATTCTTCTATATTAGAGTATGTAACGACTTTATTAGCCCCATGGGGATTCTACGGCGTTTAGGAGCATTTTAGAGGCGGCGCAGCAAAAATTAGGCAATTTTCCTAGTTTTTCATGTATGTTAACCCCACGGATTTTTTAGGTTCCGAGGATCTGGGTCAAATTTTCTCTAATTCTTCTTTAGTAGCATCTGTAATGAATTGAAAATGACTCAAGTAGCCCCGTAAAGGCTTCTACAGCATTTAGTAGTATTTAAGGGGCGACGAAATGGGATTTAGGCGAATTTACCAGTTTTTTGTGCGTTAGCCCACGAATTTTTTAGGTGCCGGGGGTCCGGGTCTAATTTTCTTGGACTCTTTTTAGTAGTGTCAAAAAAGACCTGGAGAACAACTCCAGTAGCCCTGGTTGAACTCCTACAACATTTAGGAGCATTTTAGGGGCGACACAAAGGGAATTAGGCAATTTTACTTGTTTTTTGTGTGTGTTAGCCCACGCCTTTTTTCTTGCCAGCGGTCTGGGTCAAATTGTTTAGATTCTTTTTTAGTAGCGTTCGTAATGATCTGGGAAATGACTTCAATAGCTCCGGCTGGGCTTCTACCATGTTTAGGAGTATTTTAGGATCGACGCATCAGAAATTACGCGATTTTGCTATTTTTTCATATGTATTAGCCTACAGATATTTTAGGTCTCGGGGATACGGGTTGAATTTTCTTGGATTCTTCTTTAGTAGCATCCGTAACGACTTAGAAAACGACTTCAGTAGCCCTAGCAGGGCTTCTACAGTGTTCAGTAGCATTTTAGGAGAGACGCAATAGGAATTAGGCGATTTTGCCAGCTTTTCATGTGTGTGCCCACGAAGTTTTTTTATGATGGGGTTTGGATCGAATTTTCTTGGATTCTTCTTTATGAGTATTTGCAATGACTTGGGAACAACTCTAATAGACTTGGCGAGGCTTCTACGACTTTTTGGAGCATTTTAGGGGTGACGCAAAAGGTATTAAGTGATTTTGCTAGTTTTTCGTATGTGTTAGCCCACGAATTTTTTAAATATCGGGGGTTCGAGATAAATTTTCTTTTTTCTTTTATAGTAGCATCATTAAAAACATAGGGAATGACTCTGGTAGCCCCAACGGGTCTTCTACGAATTTTACAAACAATTTAAGAGCGCTGCAACAGGAATTAGATGATTTTGAACGTTTTTCGTTTATGTTAGCCCAAGAATTTTTTAGATACCGGGGGTCCGGGTAAAACTTTCTTGGTTTCTTCCATAGTATAGTCCTTAAAGGTCTAGCGAACGATTCCAATAGCTCCTTCTGGGCTTCTACGGCATTTAAAAGCATTTCAGGGGCAACGCAAAAAAATTAGGCGATTTTGCCAGTTTTCGTGTGTGAGACTATGATTTTTTTAGATGCCGGCGGTCCTAGTCAAATTATATTGTATTCTTTTGTAGTACCATCCGAAATGACCTGGGAACAACTCCAGTAGCCCAGCAGGGTTATATTGTGTTTAGGATCATATTAAGGGAAACACAGCAGAAATTAGGCGATTTGCTAATTTTTTGTGTGTGTTGGTCCACGAATTTTTTAGGAGCCACTGGTCCAGGTCTAAGATTCTTGGATTCTACTTTAGTAGCATCCGTAATGACCTAGGGAACGGCTTTAATAGCTCCGACAAGGCTTCTACGCGAGGCTTCAATGGTGTTCAGGATCATTTTAGGGCGACACAACAGGAATTAGGCCATTTTTCCAGTTTTTCGTTTAAGTTAGCCTACAGATTTTTTAGGTGCCGGGGGTTTGGAACAAATTTTTTTGAATTCTTCATTAGTATCATCCATAACGACCTAGGTAATGACTCTAGTAGCCCCGGCAGGACTTCTACAGCATTTAGGAGCATTTTAGGGTTGACGCAAAAGGAATTAGGCGATTTTGTCAGTTTTTCGTATGTGTTAGCCTATGGATTTTTTAGGTGCCGGAGGTTCGGGTCAAATTTTCTTGCATTCTTATTTATTGGCATTCCTAATGACCTGGAAATGAATCTAAGAGCTCTGGTGGGGCTTCTACGTCTTTAAAACTATTTTAAGGACGATGCAATAGGAATTAAGTAATTTTTCTGATTTTTCGTGTGTATTAGTCCACTGATTTTTTAGGTGACGAGGCTCCAGGTTGAATTTTTTTGAATTCTTCTTTAGTAGCATTTATATAAACTTGGTGAACGACTCCAGTAGCCCTGATGGGGTTTCTACGTCATTTAAGATCACTTTAGGGGCGACGCACTAGGAATTAGGCGATTTTGCCATTTTTTCGTGTATGTTAGCCCACAGATATTTTAGGTTCTGGGGGTTCGGATCAAATTTTCTTGGATCCTTCTTTATTAGCATCCGCAACGACCTAGGGAATGACTCTAGTAGCCCTAACAGGGCTTCTACGGTGTGTAGGAGATTTTTAGGGGCGTCGCAACTGGAATTAGGAAATTTTACCAGTTTTTTGTGTGTATTAGCCCACAGATTTTTTAGGTGACGGAGGTCTAGGTTAAAAAAATTTAGATTCTTCTTTAGTCGCATCCGTAACAACTTGGGGAACGACTCCAGTAACCCCGGCAGGACTTCTACGATGTTTGGGACCACTTTAGAGGCGATGCAGCACGAATTAGACAAGTTTCCAGTTTTTCGTGTGTGTTAGCCCATGGTTTTTAGGTGTCGGGGTTTCAAGTCAAATTTTCTTAAATTCTTCATTAGTATCGTCTATAACGACCTGGAGAACAATTCCAGTAGTCCCGGCGGGGCTTCTATTGTGTTTAGGAGCATTTTAGTGGCGACTTAACAGTAATTAGGCGATTTTGCCAATTGTTCGTATGTGTTAGCCCACAGATTTTTTAGGTGCCGAGGTCCGTGTCGAATTTTCTTGGATTCTTCTTTAGTAGCGTCCGAAACTACTTGGGGAATGACTCCAGTATCCCTGTCGTGGCTTCTACGGCATTTAGTAGTATTTTAGGGGCGACGCAACAGGAATTAAGCGATTTTACCAGTTATTCGTGTGTTAACGCCTATAGATTTTTTAGGTGTAATGGGTTCGGGTCAAATTTTTTTAGATTCTTATTTAATAGCGTCTGTAAAGACCAGGATAACGATTCCAGTAGGGGGTTTCTAAGGCTTGTAGGAGCATTTTAGGGGAGACGCAACAAGAATTAATTAATTTTGCCAATTTTTCGTATGTGTTAGCCCACATATTTTTTAGGTATTGGGGGTCTGACTCCAATTTTCTTGGATTATTCTTTAGTAGCATCCGTAACGACCTGGGGATTGACTTCAGTAGCCCTGACAAGGCTTCTACAACGTTAAGGAGCATTTTTAAGGCGACACAACTGGAATTGGGCGATTTTGTCAGTTTGTCGTGTGTGTTAGCCCATGAATTTTTTAGGTGCCGAGGGTTCGGGTCGAATTTTCTTGGATTCTTCTTTAGTAGAGTCTGTAACAACCAAGAAAACAACTCCAGTAGCCCCAGTGGGGCTTCTACGGTGTTTAGGAGCATTTTAGGGTGATGCAACAGGAGTTAGGCAATTTTGCCAGTTTTACGTGTTTGTTGGTCCACAGATTTTTTAGGTACCAGGGGTTCGGGTCAACTTTTATTGGATTTTTATTTAGTATCATCCTTAACGACCTGGGTAATGACTCTAGTAGCCTCGGCAAAGCTTCTATGGTGTTTAGGAGCATTTTAGGGCAATCCAATAGGAATTAAGTGATTTTGCCAATTTTTCGTGTGTGTTGACCAACAGATTTTTTTAGGTGCAGTGGATGCGGGTCGTATTTTCTTAGATTCATCTTTAGAAGTATCCGTAATGACCTGGAGAACGACTCCAGTAGTCCCGGTAGGGCTTTTACGGTGTTCAAAAGCATTTTAGGGACGACGCACCAGAAATTAGGCAATTTTGCCAATTTTTCATGTGCGTTAACCTACATATTTTTTAGGTGCCGGGGTTTCGTGTAGAATTTTCTTGAATTCTTTTTTAGAAGTAGTCGTAATGACCTAGGAATGATTCTAATATCCTCGGTGGGACTTCTATGGTGTTTAGGAGCATTTTTGGGGCGACGGAACAGGAATTAGGTGATTTTGCCAGTTTTTATTTGTCTTAGCCCATGGATTTTTTCGGTGTCAAAAATTCGCGTCGAAATTTTTTGGATTCTTCTTTAGTAGAGTCCGTAATGACCTGCGGAATGACTGCAGTAGCCTCGGCAAAGCTTCTACGTCCTTTAGGAGCATTGTAGGGCAACACAGGACGAATTATGCAATTTTGTTAGTTTTTCATGTTTATTAGCGAATAAATTTTTTGGTGGTATGGTTTCGATCAACGTTTTTGAAAATCTTTTACAGGACCCTTAGTAATGATCTAGGGGAACAATACATGTAGCCTCCCGCATGATCTATACTATTTTCTTAGTATTTAGGGTCATTCAAAAGGAATTAAGCAATTTTCTCATTTCTTTATGTGTGTTAGCGAATGATTATTTTGGTGATATGGAATTTTGTCATATTTTTTTAAAAATCTTTATAGGACCCTTCGTAACGATATGTGGGAACAATATGTGTATCCTCGGTATGATTTACGTCATTTTCTTAGCATTTAGAGGCACTAAACAGGAATTAGGCAATATTTTTGGTTTTTTGTGTGGTGATATGGCCTATGAAATTTTTAGTGATATGGATTTCGATCAATTATTTTACAAAACTTTTAACAAAAATTTTGTAACGATCTAGGGAAACAGTATGTGTATCCTCGATATGATCTACACCATTTTCTTAGCATTTTGGGGTCATTCAACACGATTAAGGCAATTTTCTCAATTTTTGTGTGTTAGCCAATGAATTTTTTGGTGATATAACTTCCGATCCATTTTTTTATAAAGGCTTTACGGTATCCTTTGTAACCGTTTGGGGGAACATTAAATGTAGCTTCTACATGATCCGTGCCTGTCACGCCCCGAGAGGGTACCCTAGGCGTGGCCGGCACTCAGAAACCATTTCTGGCTTCTGAGAGAACCACTTGGTCTCATTTCTTATTTATTCATCAGCGGAAGACTTAAGAATACTAATGTGGGCTTGTCATAATCAAAGTAAAAATAGATAATTCCTAGAAGAAGTAGTTTCTAAGGAGAACTACTCCGATTACATCATCAGACTCTGTCTATGAAGCCTCTAATACTCTTAGATGGTGTCAATGACATGTCCATGGCTACCTCAAAAGAAACATCACACTCAACAATAATAAAAGGATAAGGAGTTCCTTCGAATACAAGAAGGACTCACCAAATAGCCAAAAAGAAATGATCTTCAACGATGCGCCTGTTGAGGATCTCTAACACCTGTATCTGCATCATAAAACGATGCAGGTCGAATGACGTCAGTACGTGGAATGCACGAGTATGTAAAATGGCAGGAAGGTAAGGACAGATATCAAGATACTCCTCTCAATAAAACTCAGCTCAGAACTCAACATCATCTCAACATCAATATGTAATGCAAGTTTAAAATATAATAATAAAAATAATAGTAATAAGCAATGCTTACTCAGTTGGGAGTTTCTCTAACCGACAACCATCACTTATGAGCTAGCGATGATACAACGAAGCGATGTCGTTGCCACATCCATCCAATACCTTGTAAGGGTAAAGGACATCACCACCTTGGATCCACTCATCAAAGTCCTCTTTTTGGGACTTAAGAGGCATAGCCTCCATCCTACGCTGGCTACGTAGTTCTGGGGTTTGAGTCAATTAAACTCTTACCCAACTCGGTGCTCAATACTACTCCCAAAATATGTGCTCATATTAAACTCAGCATCTAGTCTCATTGGACTTTAATTTAAATCATCAAACTCATCTCATTTTATGTTCATCAATCATTATACTTCCAAAAACATCATTTACATCTCATCAAAACATCTTGCTCAAAATATCATTTTCTCAAATTCATTCAAATTCAACTCTTTTGCTCTTTCAAAACTCAATAAAATACATATATAGTATTAATTCATATAACTTTCTTTTTATCAATGAAAATAATAATAAGCCAATATCTTTACTCAAAACATGTGTAAAAATATTCATGAACATCAAATCAATTAAGATTCATGGGAAAGTAGCCATTAACAATAATTCCAATAATATGAGAGATAATAATAATAATAATAATAATAATAATAATGCATAAATATATCAAACTCAATAGAAGAAGAATTATTTCATTTAGAATTCAAGATTTCGATAAAACTCAACTATAACTCAATTATAATGAATTTAAATATTGGGCGCATGGACGAACTCAATTCAATGCTATGAAAGCCTTACATACCTTAAATCCGAAGGTTTACTCCGAATTGAAACACTCTTGGACCCCTAGCTTTTTTTTCTCGCCTAAGCGTTTTGTGTACTACCCGGAATATAAGAATAACCAGAGTAGTATTTTTATACTACTAAAACTAAAACTATATTTGAGAAGAAGTATATAGAGAGAAAAGAAATGCTTAAGAAAGCTTGATGAATAAAATGAGGAAATAAGGTGGGTATTTATAGGTGGGAAAGAGGGACCTAACAATAAATAAAATAATTATAAAGAAAAATCTGAAAATTTAATAGAATATATTGATGTCATGGATGATGTTAAATGGAGGACAATTTATGTCATGATGTCAAATGTATCTAGATGTTTCTATGGTAGGTAAGATGAGTTCTTTTTAACAGAATACTCTTTTTCGAAGCTTCGTTTGAATAAGATAAATTCCTTATTAGGATTTGGTGTCTTCATAAGAATTGTAGATATGGAAGTATAGTTTCCTATCGTTCAAGAATCAACTAATTTGGAGCAATCTACAGTGAGATATGAATTTTATTCTATAAACACTCAATTTCGTAACAGCACTATATCTTGCAAAGATTAATTTATTTGATCTACTTATAATCCGAAGCTTAAGATGTGTTCTTCATGAAAGTTGTAGGTAATGATGTTGTGGTTACTCAGAAATTTGAATCACCTAATTTGGACCAACCTATGAAAAGTTATGCCCAAAATACAGAGGCTGTATTTTTTCGTCGAGAATTGAAATACCGACATACAACATTTTAGGGGTTGTTACAGTGCCACTTTCTTAGCATTTAGTAGTTACTCAACAGGAATTAAATAAAAAAAAATTATCTTTTGTCAGTGTTAGCTAATGATTTTTTTTGACATGGCTTCGAGTCAATTTTTTTTGTAAAACATTTACAAGACCTTTCATAACAACCTAGGGGAATAATATGTGTATCCTCGACATGATCCACATCACTTTCTTAGCATTTAGGATCCACTCAACAGGAATTAGATAATTTTTTGAGTTTTTCATATGTGTTTGCCAATAAAATTTTTGGTGATAGAGTTGTTGGTCAATCTTTGTGCAAAACCTTTATAGGAGACTCAATAATGACCCGGATGAATAATACTTGTGTCCTCGGCATGATTCACGCCATTTTCTTAGTATTTAGGGGACATTAAATGGGAATTAGATGATTTTCTCAATTTTTTATGTGTTAGTCTATGATTTTTTGGTGATATGACTTTCGATCAATTTTTTTGAAAAATATTTATAGGACCCTCTGTAACGACCTTGGATAATAATACGAGTAGCTTCGTAATGATCCACTCAACTTTCTTAGTATTTAGGGATCATTTAAAAGGAATTAGACAAAAAAATTTAACTTTTCGTGTGTGTTAGCCACGAAATATTTTAGGATAAGGTTTTCGATCAATTTTTTTGCAAAACCTTTATAGGACCCTTCATTACAACCTGGGAGAACAGTACGTGTAGCCTCGACATGATCCACACCACTTTCTTAGTATTTTATGGGCCACTCAACGGAATTAAGCAATTTTCTCACTTTTTCAAGCGTGTTAGCCTATGAATTTTTTGTGAAATGACTTTCGATCAATTTTTTGGCAAAACCCTTTGAAGGGAGTTTGGGGAGTATTATGTACAGTCTTACCACTTTTTATGACAAATTTTTTGCATTTAGATGTAATTTACAGGAATTGGCGATTTTATCAGTTGAATATTTTGGTGTTCGGCCTCCGATCAATTTTTTTTGTGAAACCTTCACGAAACCCTCCATAGATAATTGGGGGAGCAGTACATACAGTCTCACCATTTTTACGATATATTTTGGCATTTAGGGTCTAATTTACAAAAATTAGGCGATTTTCTTAATTTTTCGTGTGTAGTAAACCATTAATATTTTGGTGTTATGGATTCCAGAAAAAAAAATTGCAAAAACCTTTAAAGAAATCTCCGTAGGGAGTTGGTGGAGCAGTACGTAAAGTCTCATTATTTTTTACTATATATTTAAGCATTTAAATCTACTTTACAGGATTTAGGCAATTTTCTCAGTGTTTTATGTGTGTTAGCTCATGAACCCTCCGTAGGGAGTTGGGGAGAAGTACGTAGAGTCTTACCATTTATTAAGACATATTTTGGCATTTAGTGGTTAATTTATAGAAATTAGGCGATTTTCTCAGTTATTTGTGTGTGTTAGCCCATTAATATTTTTGGTGTTATGGCTTTCAATCGATTTTTTTGTGAAACCTTTAAGGGGAACCCTCTATAGTAATTTAGGGGAGTAATACATACAGTCTTACTATTTTTACGACATATTTTGGCATTTAGGGGCAAATTTGTAAGAATTAGGAGATTTTTTCTTATTATCGAGTGTTAGTAGCCCATTAATATTTTGATACTATGTCTTTGGGTCGATTTTTTTGCAAAACTTTTGTGGAACCCTCCGTATGGGTTGGGGGAGCAGTACGTACAGTCTCACCATTTTTTACGACATGTTTTTGTATTTAGGGGGCGTTTACAAAAATTATACGATTTTCTCAGTTTTTTATATGTATTAGCCCATTAATATATTGGTGTTATGTATTTCGTTCAATTTGTTGTGAAACATTTAAGAAACCTCCGTATGGAGTTCGGGGAGCAGTACGTATAGTCTCACCATTTTTACGAAATATTTTGACATTTAGGGGAAATTTTATAGGAATTTGGTGATTTTCTCAGTTTTTGTGTGTTAGCATATGAATAATTTAGTGAAATGGCCTCCTAGCGATTTTTTTGAAAAACTTCATGAGACCCTCCATAATGAGTTGGGGGAGCAGTACATATAGCCTCACCATGATTTATGATATCTTTGGACAATTAGGAACTATTTAACAGAAATTAGGAGATTTTTTCAGTTTTTCATGTGTTAGCCTATGAATATTTTGGTGAAATGGTTTGCGAGCGATATTTCTGTAAAACCTTTATGGGGCACTCCGTAATGACTTAAGGGAGAAGTATGTATAGCCTCACCATGATCCAAATATTTCTTGCATTTAGGCTTAATTTTACAGGCATTAAGCAATTGTTTTAGTTTTTCATATGTGTTAGCCTATGAATATTTTGGTGATATGACTTTCTGATGATTTTTTGAAAAACCTTTAAGGGACCCTCCATATTGAGTTGGGAAACAGTACATATAGCCTCACCATGATCCACGATATATTTTTGGCATTTAGGGGTCATTTAACAAGAATTATGCGATTTTCTTAGTTTTTTGTGACTGTTAGCCTATTAATATTTTGGTGTATGGCTTTCGAGTGATTCTTTTGAAACATCTTCATAGAACTATCTGTAATGGGTTGGGGAAGAGGTATGTATAGCCTCACCATGGTCCACAATATATTTTTGGCATTTACGGGCCATTTTATAGGAATTATGCAATTTTCTCAATTTTTTGTTTGTTAGCTCATGAATATTTTGGTCATATGACTTTCAGATCATTTTTTGCTAAAACCCTTTACAAGACCTTCTGTAATGAGTTTAGGGAGTAGTACTTATAGTCTCACCATGATCCACGAAATATTTTTGACATTTAGGGGTAATTTAACAGGAATTAGCAATTTTCTCAATATTTATGTGTTAGCCCAAGAATATTCTGGTGATATGACTTTCGAATGAGGTAAGTATTAACAAATAAGGATTCAAAACTATTATTGGATAGACAGCAAGGTAAGTGGGCACATATGGGCATGAAAAACCCCAAATCTACATAACATAAGCAATTAGGGTTAAAGGAATGAGATCACAACTATACTAGCGAATATGGAGACTCAATCCTATCTGCTTGTAGGAGCACATTGTTGATCATGTCTAATCCCAAACTGAGTATTCGAACTACCACCTCCAATACCAAGGACACCATTCCTAATCGAAGGTGCTACAAACCCTAGAGACTGACCTAATTAAGTCGACTGCACTCTCTAGACCTATGTCCAATCTCCCCACAATCATGACATATCATGACAGCCCTATTTGGGGAGAAACACTTGTTGACCATACCTAGATGACCAACTCAAGTCTATGGAATTCTCTGGAATAGTGCACAAGTTTTTCATAAGCGAAGCAACCCATATGGGCTGAAGTCCTGCATGAAAAATGTGACGATCTGTGCGGCTACTTAGCCGAAAACCCAGAATGGAACCCTACAATGCCTGGCAAGAATTCTATCCATCGTGGACACCACAGCCTGCCTCAGAACCATGTATAACCTGAGGTGCTAGAGTCATGGGTCTGATAGGTCAAGAGTGATGACGACCCCTACTGAGATGATACCTACCTCGAGGTGAGATGTTATCACTGTTGTATTAATGAAGGGGCCTACTACCACTACCTCTGTAAGTCCCAAGTCACTCCTTCTCTACAATCCTCGCATGACTAATCACCTGAGAGAAGGTAGACTCGGTTGCTATCAAGTACTCAGATGTTAGGCGGAGTGGTAAAGTCAATCCCCCTATGAATCTCTGACTCAAATCCTGCTCGGTAGGAAACAATGTAGGAGTATGCCTGGCCCACTCAAGAAACTTGATCTCATACTCAGAAACTAGCAAGGAACCTTGATGGGGGCCTACAAATTCAACTCTGGGCTGAAAATCACTCGATGCATCCAAAACCATAACTATCTATGGTGTATCCTCGAAGAGACTCAGAATGCCCAACATTATATTCAAAGGAGTCGAGGTATACCCCTAGCGGAGTCTCTCTTTCCTGACCATGCACCAAAATTATGGTAATATGCGTCGATGTCCCATCCACGTCTACAGAATACTTCGTGCTATCCATCTAGAAAAGAATGAGTTCAAAGAAATACTTTAAAGGTTGATCGAAGCAAATGCACACGATAAGGTATTAAGAATGAGATTTCCTAAGAATGTCCTATAGCTAGCCTCCCGAAGATAGGATACACATGTCTCCACACCGATCTGTAGATTTCTACTAGGCATTTGCTCTCGTACCAACAATACCAGTGAATCTAGAGCTCTGATACTAATCTTTCATGATCCAAAATCTTAAGTCATGATGGCACCTAAAAACATCTACCAGTAAGTAGGCCGAACCCATAGTCCGGAATCAAAAATAATGGGCTATCACGCAGATAAAAAGAATGTAGACATTAAAGAATAAATACTAGAAGTATAACGGTGAAATCTTAGATGCATGACAATGTGATATTCATGCAAAAAAGACAGACAAAACTGACAGTAAAAAGGAAAGTTCATCAAGATATATACACAAATCAATTCTTTTTTCTCCGACAGATTAAAAAAAATAGTGAACAGAGACATTTGCAGCCTCTCGTGAGTTATCTGCAAATCTGGTCATCATGAATGGTTACTTTTATCTACTTGTCTTCTTTACACATGTATGTATAAGCAAACAAATAATCAATATATGAGGTAGACATAACAATAAGCCAAAAGGTCAGACTTTTACCCTACCATTTTTGATTAATTTCTTTGTCCAAACGGTCACTCTATTATTACCGAATCAGAAACAATCTTTCTATCTTAAGGTAACATTTGTGTACATACCACCTTTTGTGTATCCCATTTATAAGATTAGACCAATATGTTGTTGTTGTATTGTTGAATGTGTGTTACATCCTTTAAAAATTGTGCATTTTCAAACAAATTCAACACGAGTACGTGTTGCATGATATTTCTCAAGAATTCGAACAATATAAGACAATGATTGAAAATTCTGTTGTAATGTCATCTTGTGTACTTTGTTAGAGAATCACTATTATGTGACAAATGCTAAATCAAGAATTGAATGTTGAAAAATTCAGAAATCGGTTAAAATAATTTTTGGTGCAAAATAATTATAGAAAAATGACTTTTATGTGATAAAATAACTTACATTAAGTTAAACACATGAACTTCAAACATGTATGCTACTTAAACTAGTGTTAGGTGTCAATTGTCATATGCCCCCTTGATTTAAAACCTTTTTGGCATGTGTTTTCCATTTACTAAACATGTGATACTATTTTGACTTGGATCTTAGAGACTTGAAGATGATTCTAAAAAAGACTTTTTTTAAAACATGATTAGTTGTGTCCACCAATTCTTGCACATGAATAACTTGTTCTTTATAGATCTATTGGCTTTTTGGCCTCTAGCTTTTTGGCCAACTAGAAAAGTAGGCATATAAACTAGTCATGAGACTCCTGGAGACATCTAGATGTAAAAAGAGTTCCAAAATTTCATAACAAAAAATATACTTTAATTATTGTGATTCTTTACACTCCCATCATTGTCAATCAAGATTTGAAAGTTTGGCATAGAAATGACTTTAAAGGTGTGGCTTAGTAATCAATAAATGAAACGAAAAACATGGAGATCAAAACTCCAATTTCAATACAAATAAAAAAAAATGTTAGATAGTTTCTTCTTGTCTGTCTAAGTTTTAGTTAGAAGAGTTATTCGATATCTTGTCAATGGGAGATAACAAGCAGAGGCGGATATAGCCTACACCCTAGGGTTCATTGGAGTCCAATTATTTTAACTCAAAGTATGCATTTAAAAGCTTACTAAATAAAATAACAAGAGATTTTGAAACTAATAAATAGAACGAGTTGTAGTTAAATCATGAATTTTCCTGTCATAGCTAGTATTTTGTGAGATAAAGTACTCGATAAAACAATCGAGATGAACACAACCTAACCCTACGCGACCATTATAAAAGAGTTCTTATACAAAATTATGTTTTCATGTATAACAAAGCAGGAAATACATGATTGGATTGGAATTGCTCTCATTGAAAATCATTACAAACAAAAAGAAGAGACTCATTCTTTAACCATCTCTGTGCCCAAAAACTACAAAAGGTTTGAATTCAACTCAATCATTATCATTCTACATTGTCATACAAAAAAAGATAATTGTCCACTAAAAACAGTAAAATGATGAGAAATCAACATCCACCTTACAACAAGACCAAAAAAAGAAGGAAGAGCTCTAATAAGCAGTGATGAAACAGAGAAATTAGTTGATAAAACCTGATAAATAAACATAGTTTCTACACAAGAATATAATGCAAATTTGTGCAATAGTATCAGTAGTAGTAGCTATGGAGGGTCTCAGATCAATCTTACGGCTTTGCTACGCCTCGGTCTTTCTGGATCAATAGCTCCAATCCCCGTCTGCTAAAAACGTTAGTGTTTTTCACTTAATGAATCACTTTAGTGAAAATTAGATTAAAAGAAGTATCACTCTAGCTGCTAACAGTCAACAAAGAAGGAATTGCATCCAAGTTTGGAGTAGCATTCTCATTATCATTTGAATTTGAATCTTCTCTTTTCACACTTGATGATGTTTTGCTAAAAGCTCTCATTGGACTGGCTAATGCCCATCCCCAATTCTTACTCCTTCCATTAGCAATATGATGGGATTTTCCATTCATATTATTTACTTCAGAAGAAACCAAATATGATAATATGCCACCACAGTTGACTCTTTCTTTATGATGAACAGATGAAAATCTTGGCTTGCTTTCTCTTTGTGACTCAATTCTTCTTAATGTGCAATCTCCAAAACCTGTGGAGATTTTTTCAAATAAATCACCTGAAAAACTCCTACTTCCACAACCAACAGATCTTGATCTTGCAACTTTATTGTTAAATGAAGTCTCATTAGGACTCTCATTCTCTTCCACTACAACAATCTCTTCTTTCTTCTTCTCCCTTGATGTTTTAGAACTATTCACAGATGATCCTGTTGAAGATGTAATTAAGTAAATAAAAAATGTGCTAAATGGTAACTGACAAAATGGTTACAGACTTCTGATAATAGAGTGGAAAAGAAAGAAGTACGGTGTTCGAGTCTCATTGCCACCGACTTATCAAAAAGATTTTACATTTCTTTATCAGATAAAATGACTACACACTTCAACGTAATAACAAAGCAGACAAAACTACTGTGTTCATAGCTATCAGCCACCAATTTATCAAAATGAATTTCCAAGGGGCATTTCTACAAATGGCCTTTTTGAGTCCATTCTTCAAATTCTATTCCCATTTAGTCACAACTCTAAGTTTGTCCCAAAAATATCTACCCAACTACTTTTAAATAAAGGCAAAATTTAGCTCACTCAACTAATAGGAGACATAATATTAAGCTAGCTTTTGGCCATAGATCTAATTTCACTCACAAAATTTAAACTTTTTTTCCAAGTAAAATGTATGTCCAAATAATTTCAAAAACTCAAAGTTTTAAGTTTCAACTTCAAAGTCTATGGCCAAACGAGAGCTGAAGAGTCGGACCATTTCCACATGCTTAGTCCATGAAAAAGAATAAGACCAGTACATAAGGGGCACGTTAAGGATATAATTAAGTAAATAAACACATTACTTCTATCTAATAACTTAAACTTTTAGACAAGACGAAATTTGTTTTACCTGTGGAAGAATAATGCTTTGAGGATGAGTAATGAAGAAATGACCAGAACCGTTTCCTGTGAGGACCATAATCTTCACTTTCATTAGCTTCCAAGAAATGTAAATGATTTCTCGGGGTTGTAGTAGACTTACTTTTCTTAAAAACAATGCCAGAATCTGAACCAGAACTTGCCATATTAACATTACCGTGACCATTACTACTCTTCTTCAAAAAATGCATTCTTGATTTCCTTATATTGTTTTCATAAGGATGATAGTTAATACAATCAGTGGTGTTTTTGTTATTTGTTGGGACTTGTAGAGTTGAAGTTGTAGTAGTAGAAGAAGTGGCTACAAAATCAGATCTTGAAATAGAGGAAGAAGAAGAAGAAGGGAAAATAGAAAAAGAGAAAGAGGAAGAAACCAACTTTCCAAGTTTTTCTTGAAGGCAAAAAGCACAGATCCCACCTGGGGAACTGTTCTTGTAAGGGTGATTCATACATTGCATATTTCCATCACCTATATCTTCTTGAATCCCTTCCATTACCATTTTTACAGCAGAAAATGGGGAAAAAATTGAATCTTGATAAACCCCAGATGATAAAACACACACACACTGTCAAAATGAAGGAAAAAAACTGAATCTTGATAAGCCCCAGTTGACAGAACAAAATCACACTATGAAAAGGGAGAAAAGATTGAATCTTGATAGATCCCAGTTGACAAAAACAAACACAAATGCACACACTGTCAAAATGAAGAAAAAATTTGAATCTTGATAAACCCCAGTTGACAAAACACACACTATGAAAATGGGGTAAAGATTGAATCTTGATAGACCCCAGTTGACAAAACACACACAAATGCACACACTGTGAAAATGGAAAAAAGATTGAATCTTGCTAAAGCCTAGTTAACAAAACACACTGTGAAAATGGGGAAAAATTGAATCTTGATAAACCCCAGCTGACAAAACACGCACAAATGCACACACTGAAAATAGAAAAAAAGATTGAATCTTGATAAAGCCTAGTTGACAAAACACACACACTATGAAAATGGGGAAAAGATTGAACCCAGTTGACAAAACACATACACACACAGTGAATATGAGATAAAAACTGAACCTTGATAAATCCCAGCTGACAAAACACACGCACACACTCTATTATATGCTTTGGTTTCTATTCTTGTTGATGCATATAATGTTGAAAGCCACTACTAGAGCTTAACTTCAATGGATTGAAAAAAATAATAGAGGATTAAGTTAGTAGTATACCTATAAAGACGGAGAAAGATGAAGAGAAACTGGAGAAGCAGTAAGCTAGACAAATATGGTCAAAGGACAAAGGTGGTGTAAAGTGAGTGCAAAAATAGTGAATAGTGACATTGAAGTAAAGGAGAAAACGTTGGTCCCCAAAACCACATGGAATCCTGACTAATCTATGATTAAAAATGCACAAGTGAAGTCTGGCGGGGATAACATTGTTTTCGATACCCTCTCAATTAAGTAAAATATTAAGAATAATACTGAAAACATAGGATACCTTAAGTATTTTTATTAAATGTCAGTCATGTAAGTTTAGTAGTGTTTTGGATGAGTTAGAATATGACTGTTGAATCTTCTTTGCTCTATAATTAGTCCAACTTTTTAAAGTTTCATCATAATTAATGTATTAATATTACTACTACTACTATTATTTTATTCATCTTGATTTGTCTTTTGTGTTTTAATATAAACAATATTAACCAACAGCTGTTTCATAGGAGCATGGACCATCTTGCTTGCACACGATGCAGATTTGTAAAAATGATGTTGACTTGTTATCACGACTCAATATTTATTTGTTTGTTTATGTACGATATGGTGATCAATATTCATTAATAATATATTATTATTTTTCATTTTTTAGAGTTATATAATTAGAATACATGAATTTGATTATTTTCTGCGTGTATATGTATATGATGACTTTTTTTGAATTTGATTCACAAATTTAGATTGATCTGAAATTTAGTGAGTTCATCGAAAATAGTCTAGTGATCACTCACCAAGTTTGCCTTAACAAATGTCGTTTATTTTGATGTTTTGGGATCATGAAATTTGAATTCATAAATTTAATTGTTTTTCATGTATATTAGTACATAATGATTTTCCTAAATATAATTGACAGACTCCGATTAACTTGAAATTTTGATGGATCAATCAAAAATAGTCCAGTGACCAATACTCATCATGTTCATCATGACAAACATCATTTATTTTGGCGTTTTGGAGTCATGAATGTATGTATTCATTAATCTTGATTGTTTTTTGTGTATTGTTAGTCAACTGATTTTATTTTCCTGAATATGATTGACAAACTCCAATTAACTTGAAATTTGGTGGGTCCATTGGAAATAATCTGGTGACCAATACTCACCATGTTCTCCATTAAAACATCATTTATTTTGGCATTTTGAAGTCATGAATCCGAATTTATATTTTTCGTGTGTATTAACACATGCTAATTTTCTTGAATATAATTGACAGACTCCAACTAATTTGAAATTCAGCGGGTAAGGCAGAAAATTCGAGTGACCAATACTCATCATGTTCTCCATGACAAACATCATTTATTTTGATATTTTGGGGTCATGAATTACAAAGTCCCCACTGATTTTCCGAATATTAATCGACCAACAACGTTGACCCCCAAACTTGTCCAGGTCGGGCCTCATAGGCATGATGATCAATACTCGTTATATTTTAATTAATATCATCTATTTTTTTCAGCTTTTGGGTGTCATGAAATAAAAATTCAATTTTTTAAGCATTTGAAACATAATTCATTTTATCATTTCGTGATCATAAAACTCGAATTGATGAATTTGATTGCTTTTGGTGTGTTAATGCCTTCAATCATGAATATATAATAACGTGCAGAAGTATATTGATCATTTGACCATTTATAAAACATGTCAGAGAGGAACAAATGGAGGAAGAAGAAAATTCTCTCCCTCCCCCCCCCCCCCCCACTCCCCACGTTTGATTCCTTTCTACTTGCACACATGTCCCTTTCAATGTTAATAGTTAAATGACGATGTTCTATTTTATGCAATTTCATTTCTAAGAAATTGTCATAAAGAAACAGCAGAGTGATTAGAATTACATATGAAAAAAAATCAAAATACAACATTTACATTTCCATAGAAGCATCTATTGGAGGCAAACAATCTAGATTCACATAATTTCATGGAGAAGCAACAAGCAAATATTTGATTATTGTGAGAAACCGATAGACCACCCAATGACGACCGATACTAAGTGACATGAAGACTCTACTCGAAAGGAGTATCAAGAGGAACGAATACATTTTTCAAAATCCAGTTCACTATCAAGGCATGAGAACAAGCAGGGGACTGTCCGATACTCGCGTCACATTTTATTTCCAGACAACTAAGTTTTTAACTAACGTAATATAATCTAGTCCTTCGATTTCATTTCTACATTATTGACTCTTGTGAAATCCTCTTTACTGACCAGAGTAAGGAAATAACAAAGCTATTGCTCATCTTACAAGCGCGACTTGGCTGGATCCGTTGTAGAACTCTGCAATGACAACAAAGAAAATTAATATATCAGTAAATATTTCCAAGTGGGTGAGCAGAGGAAGGGTTTAAGCTATAAGATAAGATGACAAGCTGTTGCCCACTCTTTTCTAACAAGAGTTTCCTTTTCACCCCATATTGACAAGATTTGTTTCCTTATATGGAAAGCTTTACACCCAAACCCCCTTACCCAGGAGCTCAACTGTGGTTCTTTCCACTTCGTTACGTTATGACTCAAACTCCAAACCATGTGTTTATAGATGGAGGGTCTTTATCACTAAGCAATCTCTCTCTTGTCTAAAGATGAGATGTTCTTTTTTTTTTGGTACTCCGCATTTGATGCATCTGGTAACTGACTACCAGATGCTAATGATTAAAATTCTTGCTAGTCCACACAGTAATCAGGATCATCTAGTGACAATATATTAGTACTTTTATGTGACTACTAGCGTGACCAGGAACGGACCTAGAGGTAATTGAGGGGGTTCACCTAAGTCCCCTCGGCAAAAAATTACATTTTGTATATAAGGTATTTTTAAAAAAAATTATGTCTATATATTAATTTTGAGCCTTTTGAATATAAGATTAGAGGTTGGCTTAGTGGTTGAGGTGTTTAAAACTAGCCTTGACGTCCCAAGTTTAAATCTTAAGCACTACATTTTTTTTCCTGAACCCCATTAATGGAAATCTTGGATCCACCACTGAGTGTGACCTTGCATTCAACAACGAAGGATGTCTCAATGAAATGATGGTCTCATGGCTGATATGAGCTGATGTCTAATATGTGCTGCAGACAGCAAATGGGAACCTAGTCCACTAAGCTAAGAAAGGAAAACTAGATACATCCATTCGGAGGTAGAATAATAGAACAAAGGGTTGATACTCACAGTTGTTGTGGCAGAATAGAGTCGGAGATCTAAACGAAACACTACACATAGGTCCATCATATATTTTTTTGAGAAAGGTAACATCACATAGGTCCATCATATTGCCTCAAAACATTTCAAAAACCTATATGAATCCCCGATCATATAACACTAATAGAACTCAAAACACTCACCAGAGGAGCCCCCTTGGAAGCTCTTTCAGCTAGGTAGGAACAAGGCTTGAAAATGTTTCCATACATTCTTGACCACTCATCCAATCGTGAACAGATGTATTTGGATCCAAGAGTGTCTGCCCAGAACATGATCCCTCCCCTGGCAAAGAAAGTAGACAAATCATTCTTATTAAACAAGAATGCCTTTTTTTAATAGATTTAAGTATCTTTTAGTAAGTTCCTGGGGGCTGGGACAGAGTTCACTTAAGGGGATGTGTTTTATTTGACAAACAGAAAAATGTATCTGAAACGAACCTGTAAGGAGGGAATCCCATGCCCATAATAGCAGAAATGTCAAGATCAGAAGCTTTGACCGCTATGCCTTCTGCAAGCACTCTGCAGGCTTCATTTACTACAGGGAAGAAAATCATCTCTATGATATCCTTGTCCGAGAGTTTTGCCATCTGTGTCGAGTTCAAAACAATGAGTAAGAACAGAGTAGAATTACTGAAAAGAATCTCAAGAGTAGTATTCGTCAACGAGGAGGAGGGAGGGAGAGAGAGAGACCTTAGGGTCAATGGTTACACCAGATATCTCTCTTGCCTTCTCAATATATTTCTTTATTTCTGGATCTGGCCTCGCTTTACGTCTGTCGTCATACACATAAAATCCTCTCCGAGTAGTTTCACCTACAGAAAGTGTATCAAATGTCCATTCATAAATGTTTCAAATTGCATTTTTTACTAAATTATCTGACCGGCATTTCAAAATATAGGAATCACACCAGCTCTTTTATCTTCTTGCATGAGCGGTATCAACATTGATATGTAAGTTCTCTCCGGGAAATTCTTCACAAATTGCGTGCCAGTGGCAGTTGCAACACCAAAACCAACAAGATCACATAATCTGCATATGGGAAACCAAACCTTTAAAGCCAGGCCAACTTAACAGGCATGCATATCTAGCCCTACAGCGCTGTTATCTTTTTACCTGAAGGGGCCCATTGGCATGCCAAATTTCGTAATGACCCTATCTATGCGAAAGATGTCTGCTCCACGTTCAACTAGCAAAAGAGCAGCTTGGGTGTAAGGAAAGAACATTCTGTTGACAGCAAAACCGGTGCAGTTCCCCACTACTACAGGAGTTTTCCTTATCTTCTTGCCAACATCGAGCAAATCTACAATTACTTGGGGCGATGTCTTTTGGGTGCGGACAATTTCCAACAATGGCATCACATGAGCCGGACTGCACCAGCCAATAGATCAATTTGACAGAACTACCAAGAAAAGTGTAACAAAAAAAAATCACGGTACCAGAAAATATTACCTGAAAAAGTGAGCTCCAATAATACGATCTTGAGATTTGGTCTTTTCCCCAATCAAATTCAAGTCAATCGTAGAAGTGTTACTTCCTAGAATGCAATGTGGAGGGCAATACTTCTCAAGATCTGCAAATATTTGCTGCTTCAGAGATACATTCTCGATGACAGCCTGTTACACATATTAAGAGCAATGTAAAGTAAGATACCAAGGAGAATCAGAGAGTATATCCTAGAATGAGAATACCGACCTCAATGACCATGTCCACATCTCTAAAATCTTCATAATCCAGAGCACCCTTGAGTAGGGAGAGTGTTTTTTCAAACTTCTCTTGACTCATTTTCCCTTTCTTGACACTGCTTTGCAAATTGGCTGAGAAATTAATGTATTAGGCACACCCATAACATGTATAAGCTATCATATCAAAGCAAGACAATGATTTTACCTTTTACCCGACCCAACCCAGCCTGTAGGAATTTGTCATTAACTTCTTTCAAGATCACCGGGTAGTTACTAAGAAGCAGTGCAGTCGCAATTCCAGAACCCATTAAACCACCTCCAAGAATTGCAACCTTTTTTATGCGTCGCGGTTTTAATCCTAAGTCAGTCACCCCTGGTACCTGCTTGTGTGAGAAACGGAGTAGGCAGAATCAACAGGTCAGAGTAGAAGATTGACAAGGATGAACAATATCACAAACTTCGGCACACAAATCATTCAGATTCCATTGTTTAATGTTGACAAGTATCAACTTATGCAATAATCAATCATCATAGACTCACATATTAAATCAAGAATACAACTGTTGTACATATAGAGACTATGCAATTCCAAAGTCTACTAATTTCTGGAATAAAACATAGCTTTGATTATGTTAGGTATAGCAGTCGCACAAAGTTATCCAGTGTTGAATAAGCTTACCATTTCCAAGCATTGGGCCCATTACAGCATTACAAAGATTAGAGGTTCTACTCAGATCCATATGAACTCAAAATAAACAATCAGTTTTGTTAAAAAAAAATATGAAAACAAACTAAAATTTTGAACTGCTATGTACAACCAGGTTGAAATATGCGACAATAATTTCTTAGTAGGGTATTTAACTCATTAACCTTTGTGGTTCCACGCTGAGCAAAGAAAACGTTGACCAAGGCCTTGCAAGTGTCGGAATGTAGAAGACTTTGGAATGCTTCAGCCTCCTGCAAATACCAACAATTTTTCAGATAATACATGTTACGCAATTAAACAAAAAGCACAAAAGGAATAGAGCCGGAACTAAACCTTCCAAAGCCCAGCACGTGGACCAGACACTATACCCTCTTCAACAACATCAATGACGACTAAGGGATGCTGGAGGTTTGGAGCCTGTCTGCGCGTTTGAACTCTTGCAAACTTTAATATTTCCCTTGCCTCACCAAGAGGCTCTATCTTGTCAGTTTTGTGAAGACTGGCAACCCAAGGCTTTCTGCACTCCAAAATATCAAGAGCCCACTTACGAGCAGTATCCAATAATTGATTTGATGGAACTACAGCGTCAACAAGGCCCAGATTAACAGCTTCCTCTCCTTTAACAGGCTTTGAAGTCTACATTGATATATTAGAGCGAGAGGGTCAGAAGCAACTATAGCACCAAAAATATGGACTCATAACTTAAAGCAAATTGCAGCTTACTAGCATCATTTCGAGGGACTTAGCAAGACCTACGAGGCGGGGGAGGCGCTGAGTACCTGAAATAGTGCAGATAAATTGAGATAAAAGGAAGAAATGTGGTGTTGGATTACAGAGCAAAGTGGTGCGAGTACTGCTTATGATAGGGATCATATGTTTTGGATCCAAGGATTACCAATAAACAAAAAAAGAAGAATCTCAGGACGTCTCATTTAAAGTTCTGCTAGCAATTAGATCAGAAGTTTAATAATTTGAATACCTCTTCATCTAGACATAAGGTACCTGAAATATGAAATGATCCCTTATACATTAATTTAAGACATGCATCAGCTTATTTTTTAGTGCATGAGCAATTAACTTCAGTACATGCTTCCTTACATTTCTGTATGTCCTTTGATGATAACCAGTTTCTCCATGAAACCATATGCACGGTTTTTTGGTAGAACACATTGTTTTCATACTAATTAACTTCTTTGTTTTCATACTAATTAACTTCTTAGGCTATCTGTGCAAATATCCTTTCGATTATCTTCAACAGACCCCAACCAATTTATATGCTCCTCAGGGATGGTCAACCAGATTATGATATTTTCTAGTCCTACAAAACTAAGACTTTACTAGTGTTAACTATGAGGACATGTCTTGCTCTAAGGCTAATATCATATATGAACCAGTCTATGAAGAAAACACACCAAATTCAAGGTCATTTATTCATGTGTTTCATATTCTTTAGATAATGGTGGTGTCTGGAACAGCTTGCGCACACCTCAACTATTCCCCGAGGTACTAGCTACCTTCTACCATCTCATGTACCGGGTAATACTGCCCACAAAGGATTAGGCAGATGGGAAGAAAATGACCTGGTGTAGTTTGACTCTAGACGTCATGGTTCTCCTCCGACTCCATTAACCACTAGGCTACACCTACGACCACGTAGTCATGTCTTACTAGTATCTGATAAAATATGCTTGGATAAATTGGGTATGTATTTTTAAAATTCATGAACCTTGTTTCCCCAAATAATTCTCCTCTTAAGGGTCAGAGGATGGACTTCTTTTAATGATCACAAAAAAACTTTGGAGAGATAATTAACATTTCATAAGGAGAAGCTTTAGAAATTACACATTCCAAGGTGTATTCTGCAAAAACTAATAGTGATCAAGAGGTTGAAGCAATGGCTTAGATGCTTTTTTTATCAGGGAAATATTTTTAATAAGAAAACATCCTTTACATAACGCTTAGATGTTTAAATTACTACTGTAAAGATAACTAGAATTGGACATTAAGGCTATGTAATGTGCTTGAACATACTGGATTTCAAAACTACTGGCTTTTTGAAAACGTAACAGAATTCACAGTTCATAAAATTGGATTTGGTAAAAGACGATAACATTCATCATATTTGTTTTTCATATTTTTTGTAATAATGATGTATAAGTGCTTCACGCAATATTACGTTTTTTTGCCTAATGAAAAAAAAAGTTTTAATTGGAAAAAGGTCATACTTATAAGATACAATGGGCTCGCTCATAAACAGCGGTTATACAAGCTTTGATTGTTAGAAGGTGAAAAACCAGTCACCCAAAGCTGATGGTAGATTCAGGGGAAAAAATAAAGAGAAAATAACAATTTAAGCATAGAGACAAGCTTGCTTACCTCCAAACCCTGGAAGTATACCAAGCTGAAGTTCTGGCAATCCAAGTTGTGCATTGGGAGTAGAAATTCGTGCATGACAAGCCTGATTTTAACACATAAGGAGTCAGAAAATGATCAACAGGATTATCTGTAGAGAAATATAACTTATTTATACCATTGCAACTTCTAGTCCTCCACCTAGAGCGAGACCATCAATAGCCGCCACAGAAGGTTTTCTTGCAGCTAAAATCAAGGATAAATCAGTAAATATAGACATGTTTAAACTGCACCCACTTGTTTGCTTCAAGGAAGAAGATCAAAACCCTAAAGGCTCACCTTCAACGGTGTCAGTGAGAATCTCCACTGATATAAAACCAGGCTTTGGTGATTCGACTGTGAACAGACTGAAATTAGCTAAGAAAACTCATGCAGCACCATAATAGAAAATCAGCAAAACAGAAATGTATACCTGTTCCTCCCTGCAGTTTCCCGAAGGCACTGATATCGAAACCACCAGAGAACTTGCCATTTGCGCCTGTAAAAGATTACACATTCAAGCTTAATATTTCACCAAATTGGATATATAAAGAGGCTGTGATTTCTTGACATTTACCTGTCACAACAATCGCTTTCACATCATCCCTTCTTAAGGCCTGATCATAGTTCTCTTTCAAGCTGTACAGCACTGAAAAGAAATTGCAATAGTATCAAAATAAATTATTGATTCAAAGTATTGAGCATCAAATTTGGAAAATCACAAAACTAAAATTTAAGGGAAAGACAAGCTTTTATTATACAGTTATCTGACCTCTTTTCCAAAATTAACATGAGAAGAAGCAGTATCTTTCTCGTAGTTACATTTACCACTACCATCAACTTATAATATGTCGTATAACACAAATGTCAATCAACTCCCCTCAATCCAAATTAAACGAATCAACTATAAAAATCATATATAGTCGTTCCGCTCTAATACACATATCTTATAACACCAACCGTTAAATCATCAAAAAATCTTCACACATGCTTCCCGAGAAAGAACTCCCTCAATCAACACTAAGCAAAAGAAGTGGCAGCCAAGCTCAAAGGAAACTACCAAGTGCAGGCACATTGTATAGCATATGGATGAAAATGCTCCAAAAGTCTTGTAATATGTCTGTGCATGGAGGTCACGGATTAGAATAGAAGATTAGTAGGTAATTACGTGTTGTCTCACTTTTGGTGCGGGCTAGGGTTGGTGGTAGTTTGGTACACTATACATGTTTCTCCTTCCTGACCAATAGTTAGTAGCATTATTCTCATAGTTATCGATTCATGTTACTACCCGTTGTTTCTTGTGCTTCATATTGCATTATTTGGATGTTGTTACTGTATTTCTCTAAATGCTACTTAATGCTTTCCTTATGATTTACTGTCCTCTTTGATTCTGTATTTTTCTTTTCTACTGGATTTGATATGCATTACTCAGAAACAACTCTCTACCTCCATGAGTTAAGAGTAAGTTATGCATACACTCAAACATCCTAACTCTAACATACTCACACCCACTGGCGGATCCAGCGTGTAATGAGGGGGTTCATCCGAACCCCATTCGGCGAAAAATTATACTATTTATATATGGTTAAAATATTTTTTTATGTATAAATAGTAGATGTCGAACCCCCTTCGGCTAGTTCGTGTGTCTATCTTTTCAGATTTTGAACCCCCTTATTAAAAATCCTGGGTCCGCCACTGCTCACACCACTGGCAATTATACACCTGTAAATCATATCTATTCATGATCATTTGAAGAAATAAAAATATAACAGCCATTTGAAACATTCAATCACGCCTCAATCGCAATTTAAGTTAAACTATGACAGTATTAAATCATTTTTTTCATTTGATCAACTAAAGCCAATTTACATTTTAAGAATAGATCCTTTTTTTTGTAACTGTGATGTTCAAGCCAGTTTGCGCATACCTCAACTAATTCCACCAATACCTAATAACTCTATCCGCCGACAGAAAATACAACATAGTAGTAATTTTTACTTCAGATAATTGATCAATAATTCGACTATTTTAACTAAATCCATCAATAATATGCAAAAATGAGGGGAAAAATGAAACTACAAGATCAGTGAGATCTAGAAAAAGAGCTTTTAACGTACCATCTAAGGCGAGAGAATTGACCGGAGGATTGATAATTGTAATGACGGCAACTCCATCAGCTCCAACTTCGATCGTTGTTCTTCCTTTTGGATTGCTACGGTTACTCATTTTTTTGCTCGGAAATTCAAAATTCCGGTGAAATTTATGACAGGAAAATGGGAATGTGATCGGAGAAAAATGAATTTGTCGAGAGAGAGAGTGATATTTATGAGGGAGGAGGTGTCGTGAAGAAACTGTGAACAATGACGTAAGGCTGCGTTTGGATGCTAAACAAAAAGAGATAAGGATTGTGACAGTCAAATTTTTAGAAAAAAGGAAAATTATTTCTTTCCCTTTCTTACACGATTCATTTATTAGGGGTTGTTTGGTTTGCAAACAACTAGTATTTACGTCTAAATTTACGTGACACTATTTGAATTGATATTAATACTCTATTTGGTATGAAGAAAAATATTTTCCACAGAAAATAATTTTTTCAAAAATATATTCTTAATAAAATAAGTGGGATTTTTGTTTATTTTTGACAATCCACATGGATGTAATGAAAGTGAATGACCCACGATAATGATATAACATCCTGAATAGTCGGTTCATTTGCCAAGCAGAGTCTCACAAAATCTTCAGATTTTGCCTTCATTTACTTTAGTGTTTGATAAGTAAGCTAGAAATGTTATTTCAAAAATATTAAAATGTTATCTAGTAAAACATTATGAAGCGGGATGAGATGTGGAGTGAGGATTTAGAGTGGAAAGTTCAAGGGTCGGGGGAATTGAGTGGATTGGAAAAGACAATAAACTTGAATTGTCATTCATGTAACTTGTTTTTTCTACTTCTATTAGTAAACTCATTTTTGAAGAGATTTTTTTTTTAATTATTTAATATATATTTGATTCAAAAAATGTATTATAATATAAATTGTTGTTTGATTATACACTAGATAAAATTGAATAAGTTAAAAAGAAAAAATAATAATTTTGATCTTGATTTTTGGAAAAGAGGTTTAGAGAAAGACATCATTATTATTTTGATTTCATACGATTAGTAATTTAGGAATTGTTGTCCCATATTAAATACGGTATTAAAAGATGATACTATATATGTGATATAATTAATTTTGAAATGGTTATTCTTGGAATCAAATCTAATTAAATGCAAAATAAAATAAAATTATTTTGTATGTAATTCTTTCAACTAAATAATCTTCAATATTGAGAAATCGTATGGTATTTATAGACTTCTAGTTAATGAAGAAAAAAGAGTTTCATATTTATTACTCAATTTTAAATTAATATTTAGAATTACCAAATTGAAGCTCAATTGGGACTAAGGAAAATATATAAATTATTTCCTAATGGAGAATAATATAATATCAAAAGTTTAAAGGAAGGATATAGTTACTTAATTTCAAATAATACATAAGCAAATTGGATCTTTTTTCTTGTTTTATAACTGACACGTAGACAAAAGATTATATCAAAAAAAAATGTTATTGGTTAAATTCACATTCCAATAAGATTACATTAAAGTTATTATTTTAATTATATAATAGTGAGTTTAACATTTTACCAATTCTATTTTCTAAATTTTAGTACTACTTTCGATCGTAACAACACAAACTAGTCTTCATATATTTATGTTGTGATATTTTCTCTCTTCTCGACACAAATTAGTATTACCTTCTTTTTCCTCAATTTCATAAATGTTATTTTTGTAATTTATTGCATAAAATTTTAGAAGGAATTTGAATAATTTTGTCTTAAACCAAAATAATCGATGTAAAAATTTATGATGCTTTTATTCATGCTACAATTTTTATTTTATGAAAATTGTGTGTATATATGATTACATGAACTTTTTTTATTGGCTAAATTAAAATTGTTAAAGATAAAAAATTGATTAATTAATAATAAATATTTTATTAATTAAGCATATTTATACATCAAAATAAATAAATCAAATCAATAATATATAAAATTAAATTAAATTGATCAATGCACACCCCTTATATATAGGAAAAACACGATAGATAATTTGAGATCGGTGAATGCTATAGTTTGGTTTGTTCCAAGGGTCCAACCAAACAGATTAGATTAGATAATTAGAAAGAGTATGGGAGCCCACAGGTGATAGTTCCAAAGCTCACACATCCCAAGGCAGTTGTAGCCCATTTATTAATATATATTGATTTTAACTACATTTTGACAAATCAGCATTCCTACTACCAATTATTTGAAAGAATATACAATTAGATCTGTTTGAATATATAGATTTTGATAATCCAAAAAAAAATAAAATGTTACTATTAAAAGTAAAAATTACATTTGGAATAGAAGTTAATTACATTTATTTTCAAAAATTTTAAAATGTGTTATTTTATTTAGAACAAAAATTTCCTATTATCTTTACTTATTTTCTGGAAGGAGTGAACTTATACATCACGTCAAACATACATAATAAGTGTAACAATAACAATATAATCAATATAATTTCATAAATAAAATTTCTAAAGAATAATGTGTGTGCATAGTCTTATCTTGCGAAGATAAATAAACTATTTTTATTGACCTTCGTTTCAAATAAAACATATTAAATTTAAGTATGAAAAGAAAATATAGTAAGAAATTTTAGGTTAGGAAAATCTTTAGGTTAATTTCATGCAAATATAAGTAGAAGAAATTTCCTTGAAGAAATCATAAATTTGTATGTTAATTTCATGTCTTTTCTTCTTTGGGAAAATGGCCAAATCTTTCCAATATAACCCCTTCTTGACATGTATTTTATTCAATTACATCAAAAGTTTACGATATCCCCTAAAACAAACTAGACATTAAACTTTCAAGTAGAAGAAAATGGCCAACTCTTTCCAATATAACCACTTCTTCACATGTACTTTATTCAATTACATCAAAAGTTACTCTATCCCCCAAACAAAATAGAAAGGCCTAAACTTTAAACCCTCAAGAAGAAGAAAATGGCAACTCTTTCCAATATAACCACTTGTTCACATGTCCTTTATTCAATTATATCAAAAGCTACTCCATCTCCCAAAACAAACTTTGAAAGGGCTAAACTTTAAACCTTCAAGTAGAAGAAAAGCCCTTAAAGAAATCATGAATTTGTTTGTTAATTTCATCAGGCTTTTCCTGTTGAAGAAAATGGCCAACATTTTCCAATATAACCACTTTTTCTAGCAAAGGTACATCTTTTTTCATTCCACCTTTGTTTAAATAGTCTTTTACTCCAGGGGCATTGTAAGTTAAATCCAAATCTCCCACAATGAACTTTACTGGTACTTTCACTTTTGCACCTGTCCATGCTGCTGTCAATTCCCAATTTCTGCATTTCAACAACATATCCACTGAAATCTCATGGTGGAGTTTGAAGAGAGTAGAATGTATCGTAAATAGAGATTCTATACGATCAAAAGTTCAAACAAATGCACAGGGTCAGCAAAGTGCAAAGTCTCAAATCAATGTTGCAGTTGATGATTGTGACAAGAGCTTTTGGTTTTATCATATTGTCAAAGATTTGGGCTTACTTCAACATCGTAGTGCTTGGTGTTAGAACACTTGCTCGAGGCATTTCCTAGATCCCTTCTTACCTTTAAAAAGTAAGGAAACTTTACATTTGATAACCATCTTTTGGCTAACCTAGCCTACTCCGTTCCTAGGGACCCTCAACTCAAGTGAAGGACTTGATCCATAAAGCTAGAAAATCGACATTTCTGGTACTTTTTTTACATTTACTCTATAGGTAGGGCCAACAGAACTCATATAAGGTAACTTTTTCGTCTGAATAAAGATAGTCCAATGCACTAAGCTCCCATTATGCGCAGGATCCGAGGAAAAGCCGGTCCACAAGAAGATCTATAGTATGCAACCTTGCCCTACATTTTTTAAAGGAAGATATTTTTATAACTCGAACCAATGCTAATAACAACTTTACCAGTTACGCTAAAGCTACTCTTCTTTTGTCAGAATATGCAATGTCACTATTAGATTCTCTGATCGAAATAATACTACTTTCCTACTAAAATGACAAGTGTCACAACATAACTTTTAGCCAAAACTCAATACAGGACAAAAACTTACAGGTCAAGTGCTCTGTAATAATTCAATCCACCGGTGAAGCCAGCGTTTTCATATTTGCTTGCCAAGTAATCAACTTCTTTTTCTGATAGCCAAGAAGGCAAAATTACTGGACTATCATCAAAGGGCTTTCCTTTAGGCATGTATAATGGTCCAGGGTTCCTGTAAGTTAAAAATTTCTCCAACACTTTCTTAGTGCCTATTTTTGCAAACTCTGCTTCTATTACTCCAGGCTCCTAGAGAAAAAAATAATAATATTCAGGCATAAACATCCAGATTTAAGTTATATAGACCGACAGTATAAGAATTTAATGAAATGAAAATAGTAAGCTACTTTGAATTGTATATACATTTGAACCATTATCACTCTTTTGTTCATGGGAGCGACGACTCGATGTTCCCATTTTCCATTGGATTATTATCAAGTGATTAGCCAACTCAATCCGTGTCATCTTCACCCTAGGATTGACTCTATTCGATCCGCCTTGATTGCCTAGCTAATGCACGTTCTTTGTATATCAGGGGGGATCCATAGGAGAATGTAGTATAGTATTACTCATTAAACTGAACCTAGTACTTTTTGCACATACCATACATATATTTTTTTATGTGAAAAATCATTAAAAATAGAGTTAATGGTCAAAAACTCACCTAAGCTATCACTTTTCCAGGAGACTATCCATTTTTCACTTTATCGACCTAAACTATCCCTCCCTTTGTATTAAAACATACTTTGTGGCTGAGTTGGTCAAATATTGTACTCACTCGACAATAGGCACGTGTAAGTTATCTCAGCATCAATGTGAACATGTTAACACGGAAGGGTTGAACTCATCAAACATAAACTAAAGTAAGGGCATGTGAGCACATGTTTCTATAGCTAGCTTGAACTAACTCGAGCACCTAAAACTCGTTGACTTAAAATCTTGAATCTGCCTCTATTCGTTTGTCGAAGAACATGAAATGAAACATCAAAAATGAAGAACTAGAAGAAAGCAAAGAGGAGAACCTGGAATCTAATAACATAATAGTCATCACCATAAATAGCCTTCAATGTCTCAATTGGCTTTCTCTTAGGATTCCTAGGAGAAAATGGCACACTCATATTAACCAATGCCTTAACTTTATCTGGCCTCAATAAACAAAGATTCCAAGCAATCAGAGCACCCCAATCATGGCCTACAACAAACACTTGCTCTTGCTCAGGCACAATGGTATTCAAAAGTTCCACTAAGTCACCCACAACTCTTAAAGAGCTAAACTTGCTTGGATCATCTTTAGGTGCTCCTGTCAAAAACGGCGGATTTAGAATTTAAACTTGAAAAAAATCGTGATTTTAAGATCACTGAAATTACGAGTTCAAAATTTAATTTAAAAAAAGGGTCAAAAATATAAATAATAACAAATATTTTAATCTTACCTTGTGACATATTTTATTTTTTGGTTATTTAGATCCAAGGTCGTATTTGACATTGACCATAATTTTTTTGAAATTATGAGTTCAAAGCACTATATTTAGGGGAAAAGGGTACAAATTACTCGATACAAAATATCTTAATTTTACCCCTCTACTTCTTCCTACTATAGTTTAGAATTACCCTTAGATATACTCCTGTTAGGGTTCAAGCTGGAGCTCCATTAGTGTCAAGGGGAAATACGTTTCGATCTGCTAACGAAAAGGGTATAAATGACTTCTGTAACATTTTTCAAGATTCTTCACATATATATGATCTTTGGTATATTATATTTTTTTTCTTTTCCCCCACCCCACCCCATAGGATCAATAATATTACCTTCGAGCGTGACTTGAACCCTGGTTGAATGGTGGAGGTTCTTAACCACTTGAGCAAAACAGTGACTGATCAAAGATTTTAAGGTCGTGTGTGCTCACTTCTTTAATATAAACGCATAGCTATTTGAACGTGAAAATATAAAAAGTTAATGAGAATACTACACTTGTAGTCATTGGTATGGTACCTATGGTATCTCCATAGCCACGAAGATCAGGAGCCATAGCTTTATAACCATGTTTAGCCATGAAAGATATTTGGTGCCTCCATGAATACCATAATTCTGGGAATCCATGGATGAATAGAATAAGAGGACCTTGTCCTTTTTCAACAACATGCATGTTTATTCCATTTACTTTCACTATTTTGTGATCATAGCAATGTTCATCCATTTCTTGATGAAAAAAATTGAATGAGATTTTTGTGTGTTCAATATAATCTTTGGTACTCTTTTGGGATATTTATGCACGTCACAAAGGTTAAAAGTTGGGTTACGTAAAAGTAAGGCGCACTTAAATGTTTACGCCAATACAACCAATATGACATGACATATATATTTCTTTATATACTAGGTGATTTTTTTGCTCAAATCTAGTATTTATATATTTTTTAAAAAGTATTTTTTCTTTTCATCCAAAAATGTCATATATTAATTCATTATCAATATAAAATGCCCAAAGGATCGTTCAGCATCACTTACAATCCAACTTGGGAATAGTTTTTTCCAAGAAAAATTTCGACAACAAAGAAATTGAAAACTTAGCTACATTATGAGTTACGACATTAAATCTTCTAGAAATATGTACAAACACTATATGCTCTAAACATGCAAGACATATTTCAAATATCTTCACAAATTACATCAATGTCCCAAGTAGTCTTCACGTTTTTCTTCAATACATCTACCACACCTTTTGCATCAGAGAAGACAGAGATCTTCCTCCATCCATATTGTATCGCTTTTTCCACAGCTTTCCTTACTGCAAATGCTTCAGAAATCATAGACTTCCCAACATATTGGATCGGGGATCCATGGGCATGAAGCAAAACACCCTTGCTATCCATAACAACCAAACCAATGGTTGCCTTCTTTGATTCAACCAGTAACCCTACATCAACAAATAAATAATCTAATATTAATAATAAAAGAATAATTATTTCTCAAAATATTTTTTATCATACTATACAATTTACCCCACTAAAAGAAAATAATCAATAAAACTTACTAGTATTATAATAAAAACATCACTCCATCATTAATAAAAATAAAATTACTTTCAAATAACTAAATAAAATATGAAAATTTTGAGACATATGACAAAATCACGAAGACCAATGATAAGTGAAAAAGTAAAAATTTCGCTACGTATTTTTAAAAGAAATGTTACGTAATATATAATCATCTTCATAGTGTTACCAAATAGTAAAGATGTGATACTACAATTTGTTATTTGAGTTACTTTCAATCTTGTTATCTCTATAGATTAAAAATTATTAAGTATCATTCATTTATTTAAGAATTATGACGGTCAACAATGTTAACTAAAGATTTTAACACATAATTTGTGTAAGATCAGTTAGACGACCCCCGAGCATTGGGAGTTGGGCGTGCATAAGGCGTACAATCAGCACTTAGGGTGTAAGTCTAACATAACTAATTAAGTCTCACACTTCAATGTTGAAGCGTTTGCTAGAGCCCCGCCCCAGAGCGAGTCCCAGCAATGTCATTTAAAATATTGTTATTACCATAAGAAACAAAATAGCAGGCTATTACTGGAGTGGAATTGATCATGTGCGTATCCAAAGAATAGTAATTGTAAGTTCTCTTGTTATAAAAAGAAAGAAGCCCAAATTGACTTGATTTAAATCTTGTGAAAGAAAGTATGTAAAATATTTTTCTAATTATCTATTGTTTTATGAACAAAGTTTATCCGATACTTATATTGGTGAAAAATAATAGATACATATAAAATTAATTGAGGTAAACGCAAACTAACTTGAATAATACAATTATTAAAAAAAAAGTATGTGAAATACTGTTGCTAGAAATATTGAATGAGAATAGATATAATTCAAAAAAATAATTTAAGAACCTCTAATTGTGACATCGTTATTTTTCTTTCCTTTTTTGACAATTCTTTAATTTAAAATTTTCACATAGCATATTTAAGACCACAAGATTAAAGATCGTGTTGGTACTTTCTACGTATCCTTAGTTTAAAATCACAAAATTTAAAAGTTTTTTTTACTTTTTAAATTCTGTGTCAAATAAAAATCAGACAAATAAATCTGTGTACATAAGGAGGAAGTATATATAATATTATACTCGATTTAGACCATGTTTTGTGTATAAGCATGCACTTTGTATATACATATTATACTAAGATTGACACATCATGTATAGTGTTTTCTCCGATTATAATTTTATATAATATTATATATTATGTTACGTGGTGTAATATTCTAGATTGATCTGTATATCTTTCTAGATTGATGTATATATCTTTGAAAATTTCAAACTTAAAGCGCATTCATCGAATGCGTTTTATGCACATTTATAGAAAGTCTTAGAAATAAGTTTTGACAACGAGAGAAAAGATTATTTTTTTGGAAAGTACATTTTGAGAAAAAATATTTCAAATAACTCGAACAATACAATTATATATAATAATTTTTTTAAAAAAAGTATGTGAAATACTGTTGCTATTGAATGAGAATAGTAACTAATTTTAAAAAATAATTATGTATATGAATTTGACACGTATACCTAGATGCTAGATTAAGAAAGAAAATAATTATACTTGGCCCATGTGACAATTATATTTTACCCAACACTATAATATAAAGGGAGTGAAATTGATCGATATGAAAAAAGAAGAAAGATACCTCTTTTGTCAAACAATAAGGCGTGGTAGGATAGGCAAGACTTTTCACTAAAAAAATTGCTACGAAGCATTTTTCTCTTAAATAAGCTTTTATGAGATGCGTATTTAAATTAATTGGGATCGTAATAAAAATATCGAACATCAAATAAAAAAAAAATTATGATGAGATGATAAGCTTACTAATTTTTAATCCGAGAATTCGAGTTTGAATTGATTTGACTTTGGTAGGGAAGGTTTCGTGGAATTTGCCAAGCTATTTGATTCACTTTTTATAGTGGAGTTGCGCATAAGTTACACCAAAAGCAAATATGTATTATTGTTTGCTTTACCCCTTTTGAGATTTTGTGGTCATAATAATGAGTTTTTTTTGAGAATAGAACTCTATAGAAACATCAAGAGCCAAAGAGGGGTCCCATTTTTATTTCCATTATTATATCCATAACGTGAGTTTCATGATAACAAGTGTTTGAAGATTATGAGAATTTGGACAGGTGGACTAATCAAAGATAAATCGAATCATCCAATTGGTTTGAGTGTGTATTCGACTTATAACTTCATAGTAATCCCATATCAAAGTCTTGAATATAATTCCAAGACAATAACAGTCAAACTGGAGGTACATTTACTGGTTTGATGTAGTAACTCCAACAAACAAATATACACTTGAAACATTACTAGCATTTGAGACTAGTTTCCACGCATCTCGACAGAATCCATAGGTTTACCTGCTATATCTAACGAACACATACACTAGGCAACTCTAATCAACATGTTTTTCTAGAAAGAGACTAATGAAGAGTATATGTGAAATATTGCTACATCTTCCTTGCTAACTATAACACTAAGGCCTAATTAAGTAAAGCAAGAAAGCAGGAAACAGAAGCTACAAATTTCTGCAGCCAACGGGTTATTGGTTTGCAATAAGAATTACAATGGTGGGGTGAATTACAATGGTGGGGTGAATCTTCTGTCTTACTACAATGCAGTAGGCAAATCCGATGTTACCGCTATTCTGGACTTCCTTCTTTTCTTGCTTTCAGGTGTGCATCTAGTTCCATTAACCTTTCCCAGCTTCAGGGGAAATCTGCAACCTGAATCGGGTCCTGAAGGCGATGAATCGACAGAAGCCTGAACTGCTTTACCTTTGTTCTTTTCCTTTCTAATGTTCTGATTGTGCATTGGAGATTTCGCTCTCTTTTTTGACGATCGAAACTGCATTTTCTCCCTACCGTTGTCATGCCTAAGGAGTTGAATAGAGAAAGGATTTGCAGCTGTGTAACAAGTGGATTCGCGTACTTTACCTCTTTCCAAACCAACATCTCCATTGTTTACCTACATTTTTTTGTTGTTTTTAACGAAGTGAAAGAAAAAAGGTGAACATTTCTTATTGCTGGCCTCAGGCATAGGATAAAATTTCAAAAGCAAAAGAAAGAATATATTACTTCTATCTTCAAAAGTAGGCAACTCTAATGTCACTAAAATTCATGTAGAAAGAGGGTTTTACCAATTGCAGAAGCGCAGAAAATGTTCGAGCAATGTCATGCTTCTCCGAACCCTTGACAACATCAGAAAAGGACATAATGCTTTTATCATTTTCTTCCAGCGATAACTTGCTCAAAACCCTTGCCCCATATTCATGAATGTCAAAGGGTGGATGCGATTCCTGTGGATAAACACTACAGAGATAAAACATCTGAACTAGACAGAGAAAAATAGGACAAACAAAGGAGATATTAGAAAATGCAACACACTTGTTCCTCCAAGTTCTGCTCAATTCTCTGTTTCCACGTTGAAACCCGAGCAGCCAATGCAGTCTGCTTTTCAGTTTCAGCAAGGCTAGCAAGAAGAGAATCCTATAATAGAAAGAAGGTCACCAAGACAATCACAGAAGATTCAAATAACAATTAACAGATAAGCATGTCTAGAGTTCATGTTAGTGAACCCCTTCTCATGCGATTTAGGGATAACTAAATAAAATATCAAGACATAAACCTTCAAATTCATAATTCTATGAAGATTATGAATTTTATTCTTACCAAGTGGGAGCGACAAAGATCTTCAAGGTTTTCATGACCATTCAGATCTTCATGAGCTTCACTATCAAAAAGTGGACAACAATTATCATGCTGCAAAAATAAAATATAGTTAGGCATTGTGCCAGCTTCAAAGAAACATGATCTTTACTGTATGGAGAAACATCCTTATCTAGATTACTAACCTTTTCACCATGTGGAGTAGCATCGCTGTTCATGTCCGCATTTTCTGGCATGTCAAAGTCGAGAGGCCCAAAATCGTGATCTGCACTATCATAGTCATTATCTTCATTCTTTTCTTTTGGGGTATACAAATCATCATAGTCATTGTTCACCCCATGAAGAAGTGATTCCCGGAGCTGCAAACAGAAACTTCGTACGATGAAATATTCAGACATAAAAAATTAGGTACAAATAAACTATCAATAATTTAAACCTTCTCAAATGGTGGTGGAGATTGTGAGTCGACTTGTTTATTCATGGCACAACATTTCCTCTCCCACATTTCATTGAGGTCGGTACTAATGGTACCATGTAATCTTGCGAGCGGAAATTCTGTGGCCAAAGATGCAAGGTTTCTGGATACCACACCCTGCCTTCTATTAGATTTAACTGCTTGAAAGTATGAAACATCGTTAGACAATAAAGTGCTTGGATACAGAAGGAAACAAAGAGAAGGAAGCTTAAGAAACCTTTTTTGTACGGTTTTACTTTCAAATTGCCAGGTTCATGAGGGTTCAAGGGTTTCCATGGGTCTTCATCATCTGAGTCATCTAAATCTCTAGGTTCTGAATAGCCATCCTCACATCCATGTGCATCATCAATGTTATCAGGTATATCAGATGAGAATGGATAATTGTTTAAATTGACTGGATCAAACTCATGTTGATCATTGTTTAAATTGCCTGGATCAAACTCATGACCCCTTGGAGACTGATACAAATTAGCATCCTGATTCTTTCGCGCTGAAGATTTATTGCCAGTTCCCCCAGAAAGTCCTGTGGGAGAGGAAAAGCTTTTGTGGTATTTGGATTTTAGGGAACTGCCCTTGCAGCTATTGTTCAGCCCCTTTCCAGCTATATTCTCACTATTCAGAAATCCATCCACTGTTACAGAATCACAAGCGTCCAATAGAATAAAATCTCGATAAAGATCACATGTGGCTAACTGCAAGAAATAATATAACAAATCAAAATAACAGAAAACATACTGCAACTGCACTTAAACAGACATTAACATACCAAGTAAGACTCCAGTTCTCCAGCATCTCCAGTAACATCCAGGCAGTCACCCTCGAGCACAACCAGATTTGCAGGGGCCTTCACAAACTGGGTGAATGAATCCCTGCATGTTGAATTATCCAACATATTCTTTGCTTCCACTGCAAAAAGAACAATATAAATCATGCTGTTTGAAGTCGGGGCACTTACTAAAATAACAGACAAGTAATGATGCTACCTGGGATTTCCTCTGAAGCCCAGTATGGATCATCCTCTTCATGGTTGGCAGCAAGCAAACTGTTTTCATCCGCTTCGGCTGATCCACTTGCTGGTAGATCTGGTTCACTGATTTAACAGGAAATGGAAAATCTCAATATATAACATTTTTGGGTTATGATACAAGAACTGAATTAGTATATTGGTGTACTACAAAATTGATAGCAATGAAAAATGTATCAACAGCCAGTTAATATGAATTACTCACTGCTCTTCATCAGAATGAGCAAATAGAACATCATCAGTAAAAGGCTCAAGTGAAGAACAACGTATGTTTTATATGGGTGGAATTAGTTGAAACAGTGATGTTAAAGGCTCCCTTGATGCGTGCCTAAGCCCCAAAGCTAGGTGAAACCCATGGTGGCAACTTTGTCTTGCTTAGGTGATGCCTTAGAGTAGGCATCAAAATGCCCATAGGCTTTGTTTTTAAGAAGCTAGTACCAGACAATAAATATAGTTGGTAAAGCAACATATAGTTGTTAGTTGCTAGAGGGGTGATTTTGACGGCAGATAACCATAGGAAAAGGAAGGCTGTTTGTAACTTTGTATCAGTTGGTGTTACTTATGCAAGGAGACGGGTGAAGATGTTGATCACCTTCTTCTTCACCGCAGCTTGGCCTCGAGACTGTGGTGGGCTTTCAAATTGTACATAGATAAAACTACTGAAAATTTAGGAAACGAAATTTTACAAGAGGGCACGGCCTTTCAGGATAAGCAAGAAGCACAAGTGGCAATTAACCGCTTTGTCTATAATACAATAGACCTAAAAGGATGAAGTGTCGACAACTTCAAGTTTTTTAGAAGAAGAAACCAAGAGGTATTTTGACTTGCACAAATTTTTTTCTAACCTCAACTTCAAATGTATGTCCAAGAAGGCCTTAAATCTCTAACGGGAAAACACATCAAATGCACCCTAAAGTTAGCCGGATAAGTTGAATACACACTTCAACTAATCGGGCGACCTAATACACCCCTAACCTTGTTCAATGTGATCTTATTACCACCTTCCTTAGACAATCTTAGATTTTATGTGGAGTGATGTTATACACGCGCGCTTGACATATGTATAATATCATTTTCAATTTATTTTATTTTTTACCTTTTCCCTTAATATTTCCTCTTTTTTTTCAAAACACTTTTCCTCTTCCTACTCCACCATAATGTATTTCTCTCTTTTATAAATTGGTCATTGATAAATTGAAGGAAAAAGAGAAATCTGAAGAGAGAAACAAAGAACAATAAGACGGCTATGGAGTATAGAAGTTGGTGGTGGAGTGTCGATAGGCGGGAGTAATGCCATTGTTGCCGGTGAAGCAAATGGAATTTTCAGATCTGTAAGACTGCTAAAATTCTTCAAAAATCTTGATAATTACGGATGAAAATCAAGCATTTCATTGGTATTCTTTGTGTGTCATGAAAAATTGATATGTTATTGGTGGCTTGCAACTGAAATGGCATTGTAGTGGCCGTAGGAGGTGCTACGGCGAGAAAAGAGCAAACCAAGAGAGTAATCGTCTTCTCTGATGGATTTCGATAAGTTTAGGCGCAAAAACATCATGGATTTTATGCCTGGATATCTTGGGGTTCTTAGTAGGAGTCGTTGTCTTCCTTAATGATTTTTCCCGATGGGTTCTCCAATGAGTTTGCGCAGAAAAATCATGAACTTTATGGAGAGAAATCATGATTCCTTTCAATTTCTTCCTTAAAGTTCCTCTTTTAAAGTTTCAAGGGAGACAGTTGGAGATGCTTTCGTGGGGGATTGAGTGAAGAAATGTCGGGGACGATAGGAAAAGGGAAAAACTTTAAAAGAAATTGGGGCCCACAAATAAAAAGAACAAATAAGAAAGAGAATAAATATAATTAATGTATTAGAAATTACTATATATTAAGAAGAAGATTAAGAATACTTAGTTATATAATGACCAATAAAATAGTGTCACGTGTGCAATTTAATCATCTTAAGATCTTTTTTCTTCTCACGCACCATAAGGGGGGTGAATGCACTTTCTCTGCCATGTCACCTCCCACATCGAAAAAGGGATGAGCAAATGATCTCCTTATATGGACTTGCACAATCCCACCCTATGAGTTAGCTTTTGGGGTTGAGTAAGGCCCAAGATTTCTTTACATGGTATCAGAGCCAGACTCATCCTAATTCTTTGTTCACCAATGTTGGGCCCATAACATGTCCATGCTCCAGTTAACAAGGTTTGGGCGCACAAGGGAGTGTAAGGAAGTCCCACATTGGAAAAGGGACGAGCAAATGGTCTCTTTATAATGACTTGGAAATTCCTCACCCTATGAGCTAGCTTTTCAGGTTGAGTAAGTTTCAAGACCCATTTCTTTACAACATCGAACAAGGTTAGCGGTGAATTAGGTCGCCTGATTAGTTGAAGTGTGTATTCAACTTATCAGGGCATCTTTAGGGTGCATTTGATGTCTTTTCCCATCTTTAAACATGAGGCATTTCCATGGCAAACATAGAATAATATATCACATCAATTAATGTTGGTCATAGGCTATTGAAATAACTTATAAAGGATGATTTACAAGATTGCACTGTCAATATCAACAAGGAAACTTAAGTGGAAAATTAACCATTTTGTCTTTAATCCAGTAGATCTAAAGGATAAAATATCAACTTCATTTTTTTTCAAAAAAAAATAGCAGAATAGACACTTATGAGCTTTATGCCAGTGGGTATATTGTTGTTGTTGTAGACACTTATGATCTTTAAAACCAAGTGGAAAAAAAACCACGGGAAAACCAAGCATTTCCATACGGTTTTTTAACACAAGCTATGATGTAAGCTCAAATCCACTTATGTGCGTACATTCATGTGTTTGGCGAGTGCCTAAAACTAAATCTTTCTAACACTAAGGTGTACAACTTTTTCCAAAAGCCAAACTATAATATATTCCTTGTTTGTCTCAAAAGGATTAATGTGAAAAAGCTAGCCAAACATATTTTGAAGTCAAGAACTTTAGGACATGTAAAGACTTTTAGAAATGGAGATGTATCCCAGCAGAGTTTACTTTCTGGTCAATAGTCACCATGATAGAAACACAAAACAAAAGCAGTAGGCTGCCATATTTTACATGACATATACGGTGCAAGTTTAGCTTCCTTGGATGTCCCACCAGAATTTTTCTTCCTGAAGTAATATTTGTGAACATTTTTTTACAGATATACCATAATAACTAGAGAAACCAATCGGCATGATCTCAATCAGGAAAAAATGCAAGTTTCTCCAAACAGGAAAGTTGAGGAACTCTCTAAATTCCCAAAATGACCCATGGTTACTTTTACTCACACGGTTTTTTCTTGAACTTTGTCAAACTGTTGAATTCCTAGAGAATTCAGAAGAAAATGCAAAATAAAAAATAGATTTTTGGTCTCCTAGACCTCTAAAAGTACAGAATCAGTCCCCTATTGAACTCAAATATGTGAGTCTTTTAACTGATAAACAATTCTTTAACATCAAATTACGCAACATAAATAAGAATCTTTTTTATAAGTAGCTACATGAATAAGAATATCATGACTTATTTAATGTTCATGAGAAGATTCTTTTCCTGTATAAAATGAGAAATACTTTAAAATTGGAAATAATCAGTACTCAGAGAGTGTAACTCGTTTAACATTCATTCTAAATAACACATGCTTAAAAATATTCTTACTAACAAGACTCTTTTCAAAAATCTTCCTCCTTTCACCTCAAGCAAACACAGCACCTTCAACAGCGAGAATTGTCGAGGCACAAGTTCATGCAGCACACACTAGACTCGCTTAACTCTGGTACAAAGTTGAGCAAAGGTAAGAAAGAGTGAAGCAGAGCACCATACTCTACCCTCTCATGGCATTCTGATGGACCAAGGGATAACATTATTGCTTGAAGTGGACATTACCCACCTTAGTAACAACACTGCAATGACAAGACCAAACCACAAGAAAAAGAATAACAACCTCTCTACAAAAAAAAAACTAGTCATTCAGAAATCATTGACTGTGTGAAGGCCCTAGCTCTCCATGCTTAGATAACTAAAGTTTACAAGCAGTATAAACTAGGAAGAAATATCATATTCTGAATTGGTGTCTTCAGCAGCACAGAGGGCTATTGGGTGATTTGTGAAAATTTCATTCTCATAAATCAAATCATGAATTTCCACGCTCCTCAAAGGCTCAAACCATGAGAGAGGCAGGCCATTGCATACATTATGGCCGGTGTTTGTAATGAGTCTTCTCAGCAGTGTTAAGGGAAGCGTGAAGCGGAAAAAGTGACAAGGTCCCGCTACACGCTTTAAGTGAAGCATGAAGCGAAGCGCTCGCTTCATTGAAGTGAAGCATAAGTTAAAAGAAAAAAGACCAAAATAAATAAAGACAATATATATAAGCAAAATTTCAAATTAAAAACTCTAGATGCGTGAAAATCCTAGAGGAGAAGCAGACCAGTAGTCAAACTAAACATTAAGCATCGCTTCCTTTGCTTCGCACATCGTCACGCTTCAGCTATCGAAGCGACTGCTTCTCTTCACCTCCATCACTTCTAGTTTGCGAAGCGTGACTGGCTCACATCGCTTCGCTTCATTAAGCGATGAAGCGCTCGCTTTCCTGAACACAGCTTCTCAGTTTGTCTAGAGATTGAATATCAGTAAAAAAAAAAATATACAGAACCTAGAATCCATAATTTTTCTAATCAGAAAATTATTGAATATTGAGATGAAATGGGTATGGATATGGAGGATTCATATAGTTGACCCAAGTTCCAACTAGCCTGGAATTGGGACATAGTTAATGTTATTGTTGTTGACTTGTGGCTTTTCTAACCTGGTCACTAGTAAAATTATAAACTTCTGATCAATACCCAAGAGAAATAACCCACAATTAGACCAAAAGTATGTGGTACGTTCTAGGACATTGACAACATCTACATATCATTGTTGACACCTATCAATACAACATTTTCCAAACGATTATCTCCCAGTAGGTATTCAAATCCAACTTACCAGAGTAGGAAATGGTATCTATCTTAGCAACAATTAGAATTAATGTCGAAAAGATGTTAGCTCTAACTGTCATTGCCACTTGCCAGAACAGCATTCACATATAAATAGCTTCATGAAATACAAGGCAATCCTTTTATCATTTAACTAGGGTGAAGACAAAGACAAGCAGGGCCAAATTGTACAAACAACTGCTTGATGATGGATAAAAACTCAAGCAACAAAGTGCAGCGTTTAACAACCTTTACATACAAGCTTTCATCTAATGTTAAGCTGCAGAGAAGTTCTCTAAATTAGCTGCATCATTTCTCTAGAGGACCAAAAGTACATCAAAAACCATCTTCACAGGCTAGCGCACTCAACAAATTTAGAGAGAAACCAAAAGGAAAAAAAAGAACAAAAGCTTTCCGAGGAAAAAAAGGAGTTTTAGAAGTCATTTCCTGGCAAAACATATATTCAAATCCTTGCCCTACGGGTTGAGCCAGATTTGCGAAGTTAGGACATCATTGTCTAATTTCAGGCTCCAAAAAGCAATACTCACATGTGAACGGCCTAAGATGTACAACTACCGACCTTTGAAGACAAACAGAGGTACCTTAGAGGCTTAGACAGGACACTGTTTCATCCATTTACAGAACAAGAAAAAGTTGAATAAATTGTAACCTAGACTCTAATTATGCAAATAATTAGACTTCATCTCCAACCAGAGACACCTATACAATTCTACTCAAGGAATAAACTAAAATAAATAGCAAAAGCTGAAAAAAAACCTCTTCTTGGTAATGAATTCCAAAGCATGCACTACAAGAGAATACAGATACTCCACCTTCCTGCTGTACACCTGAACTGACCCCTGAAGCAGCAAAGCAGCTACACATCCAAAAAAGTCTCATCAAAAGAATTACAGGTATACCCTTTTCAAACCATACAAACCCAAAGCATCCTTCTCGAAACATCAAAAATTACCTGGCATGGGATAAATTATTTTACAATTAAAAACATTTTCTGATTATTTTCTAGTGGAGGATTATGTGCAAAGTTAGCCAGCATTTAGTAACAGATCCTGGATCAAATAATCAAAGTTTGAAAATTTATCTTCAAATATCTGTTTAGCCATGAAATTTGATCAGATTATAAAATTTTATCTTCAAAAAATTCTCCAAAGCCAACTTTTAGGAGAAATTTCACTTCCACTCACAAAAATTTAAATTTTTTCCAAATAAAATGCATGTCCAATCACAACTTCAAGTTACAAAAAATCACAACATTAAAAACTCAATTTTTCATGTTTCAACTTCAACATCTATAGCCAAACAGGATCTTAGCGTCTTGACAAACATTAGAAAACCATTTCATCAAAGAAAATATATCTACTACAACCAAAATAGGTAAAATGTGATTATTATACACACTAAAGCTGAAAATTTTACCAACCTTCAGCAAAATTCACAGAAAGGTGATGCCCATCATCATAATCTTCACCAGTAATTTCACCCGAGCAAATTTTGAGCAAATAATGCTCAAGATTTTTGGCTAAATCAACACCCCAATTAGATTCTAGGTCCCGAAGTGGCTGTACAGTATGAAACTTCCCGTTTTCCTCATCTACGCCGGAGCGATTCGCTTCTTCTTGACTGTTAATCATCTTTTAGGAGTACAAATTCCACCATCCATCACAGAAACCCAACTTAAAAAAGCTCTAAATTCAACAAAATTCGAATTGTTGAATCAAATTCGAAAGCCCTAATTTTTGGGGAAAAGGGTTTATAGCAAAACTACAGTGCGACGTCGTTTAACTGACGTTTCAAATTTTTGGAATGAACTTTTCCCGCTCCAATGTGTATATATATGTGGGCTTTATGTTGAAGAAATGAGATGGGCCAAAACAAAGCCCATTTGAAGTTTATTGGATCATGTCATTAGCCCAAACTTCTTTTTTGGGTTATCATTAGCCCAAAACATTTTGTCAAACTCAAACATGGAGAGGGGATTAATGAAAAGGAAACTTACATAAATATACAATATTAAAAAAATATTTATCATTTATAGCAATAAAAAAAAAATTCACTGAACACTTATAATATAGTTTTAATACATATTGCAGAGAACTATTTATAAAACATATATAATACAAGTTTTATAGATAAATAATACATTTATCACATACTTTAATAGATTTATAATACATTATGTCAATTTCTTACTACACAAATAAAATATATATTTTAAAACACTTATAATACATTTATATTGTATGCATAATTCACTTTTAATACAAGTGTAGATTTATCATAATATTGTTATGTATTGCTATAAATTGTAATAAAAAAAATATCATTAAAATCAGTAATTAATTTTTAAAAAACACTCAATTAAGTAATTTTTCCTTAATTAAAAGTTCCTTCCGCCGGCCTTTATAGGAGTAGGGAAGCGTGGTAACTAGTAATAATAAATATAGACATCCAATCAAAAACTCTTTTGAAATCTTCATCGAACACAAATTATGCTTTAATATTGGCAAAAATGTCTTTTAAATTTTATACCAAACACAAACTTCAATTTTTTATAAGTTTTTTTTCGAAAACCTATTTTCAAATGAGCAGATTTTGAAAGTTTGGCCAAACAAAATATATGTATATTTTTTTAATAACTACAATTCAGATTTTGAAAGTTTGGCCAAACTGAATTCGAAATCTTAATACGACGTCTTAAAATATTTCAATATCTTATTTGTGATCTATAATTTGCTCATTTAATAATAGTGAAATGCATGTTCAAATTAAATTTCAATTTCAAATCATGTCCAAATATTGGATGAGGAGGTGTCACAGAGAGAAGTTGAAATAGTAGTACCTACTTATTACAAATTTAACCACATTTGACGGGAAATAAATCAATCATCTTTCTCACAATATTCACGTGATACACATGACCACTCACTTTACTACTTTTGTATCTGTAGGTCCTCCATCGCTGCCGTACGTACGTGTCTCCACGCGCTTACGACCTACTTATGTCGCCTCCTCCGCTCATCCTCCTCCTCGTTCACTCCGCTCCTCCTTTTCTCGCCGGAAATACTTTTTCCCTCCAAAATTCACCATGCCTGCCACCGCCGTTGCCGATTTCCCCGACGATGGCGACGAGCTGATATTGCCTTTGGAACTTGCCGATGAATCTGATTTTGATCGAATTGTATCATCCGATGGACTTATCACTATCTGTGGCTTCGGTTCTCTCCTCTCAGGTCAAAATTCAAATTATACGTTTATCCTTGAACTTTGATTTTGGAGAATATAGCAGAATTGCAATTTATACTCTATACTTATTGTGTACTCGTAATTTGTATTCGCCTTGTTATGTTTCTCGAGATTCAAACTACGTGAATTTGGCCAATTTTGAGATTGTATTTTTTTTCACTGTATTGGTACGAGAAAATTGCAATTTATAGTACTTTTGGTATATTTTTTTTTGTATATTTTAAGTTTAATTTTGAAATATTGAATTGATCTAATAAATTTAATTTTGAAATATTGAATCGATCTAGTCTAATTTAGCTCTGAAGATTAGTTTAATTGACTCTGGAGAAGTGGAAACATGACAAGTATTTGGAGACGGAGAGCGTAGTTCTTAAAAAATAATTAATGTAGTTCATGCTTAGTCAAATTAATTTGGAAAGTGCAAAACAAGCTGTGACAAAGTGAGTTGTGTTATAATCTGTCACTGTGTGTGGCATTTTGATGTTGTGTTGTTGTTGGTAGAACAGAGAGGAGTGCTCAGAGTACATTTCCGGATCTGATCAACTTCAGAGTGGCGAAATTAAGTGGATTTCGGAGAGTGTTTGCTCATGTGGCGCCTATTTTCTTCGAACGTGGAATAGCTAAACCTGAAACCAAGGTGCCTTACATTCACTAAAAATGCAATCTTTAATATTGTTTGGTTTGCTAAGAAGGTGCAGAGAAAAAAGGAAACAAAGCAAAAAAATGGCTCTGCATGTTTGACTCTTGATATATTATAATTGGATATTAGAAAGGAGAAAGAAAACTGAAGTTAAAACAAAATTTCTCAACCACAATTTTCTGTAAAGGTACTAACTTTTGCTGGCTTTGCATAATTACTTATCAGTAGAAACTTTCCGGCATTGAAAAGGTTAAACAAACTGGAATTATAGATCGGTCTCTGCTATGATCGTTTTAAGTCGCTTTACGGGTATCGGGAAAGAGGACAAATTCTTCTGGAAATTCGGATGGAGAGAAAACTGGAAATGAGAGAATGGTATAAGTCTAGCAGAAATTAGGAAAGTTAAGTGATTTCTTGTCTAAGACTCTAAGTCTTGGTGGATAGAGTTACCGACACTTGTATTGGAGAGAGCTAGCAGGGACCAAGTGGATTAGTCGAGTGCAAGTTGATTCAAACTCCATATTTATCAAAAATATAAAAATGAAAGATTGGTCGGCTTAACTCTCTGTTTAAATTGAAAAGTGTCAGCCCCTGGTTGTCAGTTTGTTGAAAATCTTAATAAGCCTCTCTGAAATGAAAGAATTAGATTAACTTGATTTTCGTTATTGTGCATTTGAGGTATCAGGAAAATCATCATTGTGAATAAACTATTGCTTCTTTTTGAATTATTCTCAAATAGTCTGTTGAAATTTGAAATCTGTTTAGGACTGACTTCTATTGCGTGGAATGTTTCGATATTTCCAGGAAATATCAAGCTTGAGTGTGGAGCCCTGTGAAGGGGAAACTCTTATAGTTACCATCTTCGAGATTCAGAGATCAGAGGTAACGTCTTACTAATTATCCATTTTTAAGTTAGTTACTTACCTAATAAAAATAATTGTCCATTTTAAGTTGAGATCTTGATATGATTACTTGTGATCTCTAACTTCTTCTCTGTAAAGGCCAGATTCCAGCATTTATTGAAAGAGAGCACGAGTTTCGTTTTTTAGCTGTAAGACCTTCAATAATCCTTCCTTCTCTTTCCTTTCTCTAACTATATAAAACAAAATGTAACTTCAATTCAAGTAACTAATATCAGTAACTTTTCTGTGTATAGGTAATCCCAGAAACGCTAAATGAATTGTTTTACATCAATCCAGCAGTAAGCACCCTGAGACTGCTTGGCCATTTTGTACCTCTGGTGAACCAATAATTTGTCTTCCTGATCCTATTCTTTGTATTATCTCTTAATGCAGGTTATTTGTGCCCGTTATAGTGATGAGGAGTATCTGAAAAATAGATGCAAAGGTAATTTTCCTATCACTAGGAGAGGTAGTGACTAATCCAGTCAAACCTCGTTATAATAATATTTCACTATAACTGCCTGATTTTCGAGCTATCTTTTTAACACTAACGATAAGAAAATGGGAATAGCTTCAACCGAAAACAAAATGATTGATGATTCATTCTTTTATTTTTCTTTGTATTCTTCTCTCTTAAGTTCATGCTGCTTCCTCACTCATATGTTACCATCTGTGTGTATGTTACAGTTTCATATCTTTTATTTTATCATTAGGTGATAAAGAAATCTTCTTCCAGCAGTATGGACGGTACAATATTGACAAGATTTGGCGCGATGATATATTCCCTTGCCGTGTCTATCTCCGCCATTGGTTAGTTCCATTGATTACTTATTAGTACAAACCATATTCTTGTTTGATATTGGTTTCCTCAAATCTCTGAGTCCTGTGATCATTTGGATTTCATACCTGATCAAACATTGTGATTTTGTAGTGTTCTGGCAGCTCAAAATCTTGGTGATCTGGCCTACGACAACTTTCTTGATCATACCTTCCTTGGTGACCGTAGAACTACAATACGCGAGTACTTGTCAACAACTGGTTCTGGAATCATGGAAGAAGAGCCTCCAGAGTTGCTAAAAGAACGATATGGCGGTTAAGTCTGACGCTCATATCAAATTACATTGCTCGATTTATAGCTATTCCACTAGATGTCAATGAATGACACTAAAATTTTAGGTTTCTGTATAGTCATTGAGGTCATCAAGCAACTTTGCTGACTAACTCCATATTAGGTAGTATATCAGAAATGTTTGTGATTGGTATCACAAATAGACTGCATCGACTTGTAGTCAGTACTGACAAACTTCTGCTCAATCAAAAGTGAGTGTTTTAGGTCTATCAAGTATCATGTTGAATATGATGGAATCTCTTATGCCTTTCTGAATGTACACTCGTTTGGTTTTGTGCAGACACAAAATGAAGAAAAGTCATTCTTGGAAAATTGATGGCCTATAATCTTTGATGATATATGAACTAAGATCAACATTCTATCATTCTCATTATTCTTTATTCATAGATCACATGATAAAATGCAAAACGCGTGTCCAAAGACTAGTAAAATAAACTTGAGGAAAAACCTCAATACAATATGTTCTCACTAAATCAACACAAGTTTTATTAGTTAACCAACCTCAAACATAAGTCGATGCGCGAACAGAATTGACTGAGTGATAGAGTCACGAAAAACACACTTAACATATTCATTAGGATTTACCAAGAGGTAATCCTCAACTGCCTTGACCATAAGAGCAGTACTCTCTTTGCTTGCTTTAATTTCTTCTTCTTTGATCTCAACACCAGGTTTTGTATGGTAATTGCCAGTTCTTTTACTTTTTCACCCTCCATCTGGGGTGGACTCAAGTTTTATCTCATATGAAATTGACTCAAATTTGTCCATCAAAATGTTACTTTCAATCAATGTGTAAGCATAGGCCATGTTTTCCTTGTCAAGTGCATCAACCCTATTCTTCAAAAACTTGATTTCACTACCAGCATCAAAATGAGCGGCTGATTCAAGATAGTGAATTTATATAACAATATTGAAACACTCGACACAAATAGTTTTAGTAGCCCTCTCTTTTTAACTCTTGTTCCTAACAAGTGAAAAAATTGTATATCTTTTTGGGGGTCTATCTCTTGTATATGAACAAACAAATTTGATTTATTTGCATACACACCTGTTTTATTTTTATTTTTATTGTATATATATATATATATAAGGTCAGAGCTAAAGTTGTGAGTCATAGTGAACACACTATACGACTACTTTAGATCCATCACTAGTCAAAACCTCAACACATAAACAAAATGTTGACTTAAAAAGTGTCAAAGACATAATTAAACAAATAAAAGTATTCTCTCTCAATTAGCTTAAACTTTTATATGAGATGATCACATACTTCAACATGATAACGAAGCATGTTGAGGTCCTATATTCTAATAATATCACCGCCACTCATTATTAAAAAAGAAAAGAATTTTCACGTGTTTGACCTGTGAAAAAGAATCAGACCTGCACGAAAAGGGACATGTTGAAAGACATAATTAAGCTTTCAGATAAGTTGACCTCCGAAGGTCGATTTTTATATCGATCAATACAATACCAACCTCCACGATTGGTTTTTTGTCAGTATTTGCCCAAAATCGATCTCCAGAGGTCGGTTTTAATCCATGTTAGAATTGAACAAAAATATAAATAAATAAGAGAAAAAAGAAGAAATACATTGCCTTCAGCAAAATTCATTTGCTTGATGGATCCAGGACCTCCATCTCCATGAATTATCTCAACATTTTTGATGACTTGAGGTGCAATTTTTGGAAGAAGATTATCACCATCAAGTATAAAGGCCTTGAACATTCTTGGGGCTGAAATTGGGCTAGTGAACTCATCAATGACTGTGATAATCCCCATGATAAATCAATAGTATTTTTTTTAATAAATTAAAAAAAAATGAATTGTACTATATTGTATGAAGAACTTGATGTGAAGAAATTGAATTGATTCATGATGGTATTTATAGTTTGGAAAAATGAATTGCATTTTAATGTTTGAGCATTCTTTTATTTACTTAAAGTGTACTTAGCATACAATCTTTAATTGAAAGGTGAAGTTTAAATATACATTTTAATTCCTCCTAACCTAATTTTTCAGCTACGACCAACTATTTTTACTATAAGTAAATACCATCTTGATTCTTGAATATGTTTGGTACGTATCTGTTTTAGGACTCGATTAATTTAAATTTGTGTTGGAACGTTTTATTTTAGGGGTAAATTAAAGTGTTTTATATTTTAAAAAATGATTACATATTCATAGGGTTTGATTAAAGATGGAGAAATACTTATCAATCCATCATAACTTCGATTAACATGACATGAATGATCTGCCAGAATATATTATTGGCAAATTCCAAGTATACAAAAAAAAATTGACCATCACACAACACAAGAAATTAAGACACCAATGAAATACACTATTTCAACTTTTTGACAACAAGCCATAGCCGAATCCAGAATCTAAATTCAGTAGGTTCAAATAAAGTTAACCTTATTATATATGCATATATATTTTCAGTTTTTATATATATATATATATATACGTGATTGAGGTTAAATCAATGGGTTTAAGTTGAATCCACTAAGCCCTCACTAGATCTGACTATGTAATTAAGTCAAAATCAGTGGTTTTCATCTGATCATCCACTAAACCCGCACTAGATACATCTTTGACAACGTAATTTAGGTCAAAAGTAATGGTTTTCAAATGAACGCATTGAAATCCATGCTAGATTCACCTCTGAGTACGTAATTTAGGTCAAAATCAATAATTTTCAAGTGAACTCACTAAAACCCGCACTAGATCCACCTCTGATTATTCAATTTAAGTAAAGATAATATGATTTGCATATGAACCAACTGAACCTGCACTAGATCCGCCTCTGAGTACACAAATTATTAAGCATCAGGATTTGCTAGGAGGTAAGCCTCAATAGCCTTGAATAGTCCAGCAGCCTTCTCTTTGCCAGCCTTAATGTCATCTTCTTTGATTTGAACATCACCCTTAGTGTGATAAGTGCTAGTGTTCTTGCATATTGACCCTCCATTTTCATATGGTTCAATTTTAATATTGTAAGATATTGATTCAAGAACATCCATTAAAACATCTCCTTCAATGATTGTGTATTTGTATGTGTAGTTCTCTTTGTCAATTCCATCAACCCTTTGTTTCATATTCTTGAATTGGCTACCTAAAAAAAAAAAACTAACAATTATTATTATCAAGATATGTGTGAAAAGATTAAACATAGCTAACATGTCCGGTACTCGCTTTGGGGGTCCATGTAACACCTATTTTTAGGGGAAATACTTCTTATCAGGAATTTTTTTTTTAATTTGAAAGGTTTGAGCCTCAGATCTCTGATTAAGGATAAAGGAATCTAGAGTCTAGAAAATAAAATTCTTTCTTTTGTATTCTTTAATGACTGACAATTGACTTTTTAAGTTAAATATAATGAAAACTAAGTCCAATTTATTTTTTGCGCAAATTCAAGATCTTAAGTCACTAAACACAAAATACTCCTACTACAACTATTCATTTATGAAATCGATACGAACTTAATATATATATATATATATATATATATATATATATATATATATATATATATATTTATTTATTTATTTTACCGTCGCCGAAGGTGATGAGCTTGATAGTGCCAGCACCACCATCACCATGGAGGATTTCAACATTCTTGATTGCTTGTGGAAGGATTTTAGGGATTAGAATGTCAGCATCAAGAACAGAAGCTTTGAACAATTTTGCTGGTGGAATTGAGGAAATTGTTTTTGTTTCATAAGCGATGAAACCCATTCTTGTTCTTTCTTCTTCTTCTTTTTTAGGTGTTTCCTAAAAGTTGTTGATGCAATGCAAATGCATGGAATTAGGCTGTATTTGTAGTGTGTAAGATGTTGAAATTTGTTTCACTGTTTGTTCACATTGCCTCTTAACAACAAATTCCAATTATTTAGTTGTTGAAGATTTAAATTCTTCTTTCCTCATGTGATGTTTGACTATATGTGGTTATAAATTGTACTCTCAAGATGCATAAGACAGCCAAAGAAGAACTGGGAAGGTTATTAGACAAGACATGACAAAATTTCAATGTAATGAAAATATAGTCTTAAATAGAAAGGTATGGAGGTCGTGAGCGGGACATAGATAGCCTCTTTGGCTCCATCTCAGGAGTAAGCTGCTCCGTTGTAGCCACTTCTGTACCTGTACCGGCCCCATATGCGGGACCAAGCATGTTGCCGACAGAAGCAAAACCCCGTATAGAATCTCCTAATTGTTCCAGAGTTTAAACCCATAAGCTCAATCCACTAACATGATCAAAATGACTAAGTTTAATGACTTTACCAGTTGGGAAGGCAGTCGTAGAAACGAAGCCTATCGCCATGCTGACCATCAAATACGAGATTGGGCCCCTTCTCAAAGATTTGATGGAATGAGAAAGAAAACGTATATTCTATCAATCTTAGAGAGAATCTCTATTCTACACCGAAAAAGCTAGAATTCAACATTTATGATATGTTTTGCATCTTGTTCGCCCACTCTTCATTCAGGGTGATTCGAACCAAGGGAGGATCTTCCACCTTTAAGGTCATATTAGATAAACGAATATTGTCGCACTTTACATGGGAGAGGCAAGGGACTATCCTCATCTCTTCTCCTCCTTATAAGTACTAGTATCTACATAATCATGTAGTTTCTTATCTTCCAATGTGTGCATCTCTGCTATTTTAGTGTCATATTTTCATAAAATCCTGATACGAATACTACTCTTTTGAGCGGGTCCCTACCCTACTATATGTGAATCACGACTATGTCTTTACATGATTATATTAGAAATATATTGCATACTGTCGGACGGGGAAAAGTAAATAGTCTTCATTATTATATACATACATATATAGATAGAACTACATACAGTAGGACTCCATAAGTTCCAATTGGCCTAATAACTACTACAGATTTGGCAGCAGTATCTCTTTCTCTCACAGAGCTACAACATTGCAGGTTACATAATATAATAGTTACTACACTGCAAATCCTCTTTTGTTAAATTAAACGACGTCCTCGTCTTCAAGAAAAGTCGATAGCAGAAGCCCTTGCACAAACTCACATTTCCTTGCCTTCTCTACTTGGTCTTCTTCAGATAGTGGAGATGGCTGAATATCTCTGTTCAAAATAACATCAAGATCAATAATGTCAATTATAAGTGAATAGGAAAAGGAAAAAAAAAAGAGCAGCCCAATACACAAAGCATCCCGCGTTAACCAGGACTGGGAATAGACACACTACCCTGATACAAACATTAGTGGCTTCTTCCACGACTCAAACCCATGACCTATAGGTCATACGGAGACAACTTAACCGTTGCTACCAGGCTCTCCCCTTTGAATAGGAAAAGGACCAAACTGAAAATTTTGAAGTCCACAAAAGAGCCATATAAGAACAAGTTGCCTAAAGCATGAACCTGGATTCTATACTCTAGGTTAGGATCTTCCCTATAAGACATATCAGGTACTCCCTTCGATTCGTTTTATCTTTTCTTATGACTGGCACAAAGTTTAAGAGAGGAAGCTTTTTAAATCTTGAGGTCCGAATGCTATGTTATGTTTTCCCTATTATTTTCTCTGTCCTCTTTACTTTTATATTTTTTTTAGCTGCTCTGACGTTTGTTGTTCAAGCCGAGGGTCTTCCGAAAACAGCCTCTCAACCTCATCGAGTTAGGATAAGGTCTGTATTCACTTACCCTACCCAGACCCCTCTTATGGGACTATACTGGATTTGTTGTTTTTGTTGATCTTCTGAAACTAAAGATGTGTTTAATGGAAAAGGATAATTTACCATACAAAGGGATATGCTTTTGTGCCAAATTACATCAAAATTTGGCAACTTAAAAATTGATTTCCGATTAAGTAGTACAAATATATTCCAAATAAGACAAGGGAAATGAAAACTTATGTGAACCTCAGCCAAGCAACGAAACACGCAATTAAACATTACAAGAACAATGAGAAAAGCAACCCAACGAATTATGGACAAAGAAACAAAAGAAAGAAGCCGAACTAGGGTCGTTCACATACTCTTAGAAGCACTACATAGGCTGGGACTTCATTCCCCCTTTTACCCTACTTCCTCATCCACTTCCCACTTCCCAGTATCAAAGGCAATGATAAAAGGAGACATAACAAAAGTGTAACAAAATGCTAGCATACCTATCAGACAAGTTCTCAACAGTGCTTTCTTGTGTTGAGCATGCTGCTAAAGCAGAAGACAGAGGTTGAACTTCAGAAGGTTCATCAACCGAAGCTGAGCTGCTAATGAATGAAGATAACAAGGGATCAGGATCTGCAGTGGTAGAAGGAACCAAGTGCGAGGATCCCCTGAGAATGGATTGTAGACTTCCTTCTCTCAGCTCTTTTCTTATAATAGAAAGAGTTGAATTAGATCCACCCCTTCGAAATCGTCTCTTGCGCTGAACCTGTTACACAGTCAATGGAACATAATAACTATATGGAGTCTAGCACTAAAATCAAACAGAAGAGAGATGTTTTATAGTTCTAGAAAGAGCTTCTGAACAAAGAAAAGGTTTCCTATTCAAATCCCAGTTAAGCAAACAATGAAAAAGCACCAGAAGGATACCTTCAGAATATTTCCATGTTGCTGTGTAATATGGCCAACCAAATTCGTCCCGACCCTTTTAGCACAAACAGGGCATATCTGCATGTACAGACATGTTATATAAGTCAACGGATAACACTGACATATGAACCAGCATAAACATTTTCACTGACATTTAATAGGAAAAGTGCCACAGGATCACTTTGGGTCATGTTTACAGCAACAATGGCACTAAAAAACATATGCAACTCACAAGCTTGAAGCATTTACATATAAATAATACATCTATCGAAATATACCGAGAAACAAAAAAAATAATCATATGATCCTTTTTTTATGCATTCAAGAGGTCGGAGACAATTTCCATGTAAGGAATCAAGGATGGGTCGTGTTGGAACATGGGCACCGTTGAGATAATCGTTCTCAATACCCTGAATGATATGGCTAGCTTTCCATTATCAGATGTTCTTCCCTACTCCCCAGATTTTCCAGTTTATACTTCCATTTCCTTTGAGCCGTGACATGGGCAAAGTTGAGATAACCGTTCTCAATACCCTGAATGATGTGGCTAGCTTTTCTTTATCAGATGTCCTTCCCTACTCCCCAAATTTTCCAGTTTATACTCTATTTCTTTTGAGCGGTGATGACTTTCTTTCTTATAATATGGTATGCCCACCCCCCAAACTCCCTGCTCAAGAGTCAATAGTGGTCCTTTCCCATTTTGCTCCATTAGGGTAGGAGGGGGGAGGGTCCTCTCCACTAGGCTAAAGATTTCCATTTCAAACCTTTCCTATCACTTGACTATGTCCATGAATGAGGGAACTCAAGAATGAGCCAAAGCACTCAGGAGCCTAAACATTTCCTTTTTCCAATGAAAACTATGAGGCAGATTACATGATTCCAAAGGAGGAAAAGTAAAGGTGGGAGATAGCATGGATAAGTCAAGTTGTGCACAATCTGGCACAATCACCACTGTCATCCAACCAAAAAAAAAACGAACTGAGACTATCGATAGTTCTGGGAAAATTGAAT